>NW_026046841.1:300000-508307 GCF_023864275.1 Schistocerca cancellata
GGCCCTATGCGGACGTTCTACCGTTTTCCTATTAATTCGGCATGTGTGACACTGCAGTAGAGCGACGACCACTACAAAAGATGTATTATTTACATTTCATTTCGGCGTATACACCGCGAGTGCCATATGACAGGGCCTCTCTCTCGATGTCGATCTGCATTTGGCGTCTCTTAAGTGTCGGTCTGCAGTAGGCCGCTGTTGGCCGAGCGGCGTGCAGTCGCCTTACATGAAGCCCCCAGTGCCACTGTGGACGATGTAGCCAGAGAGAGGAGTCGAAAGGCGCGTTTCACAGTAGAGCCACGCTATCCCACAAGCTGTGCACTAGGTCAAGTTTTGCGCAGACCGCAAACCTTTGGTGGCTTGACGCTCGTCGTCGATCGTAAGGGTGAAACAGTGAAGAGAGTTGGAAAACGGTAAGGTGGACACCTCCAGCAGCATCTGTGTGTCAAATCCGATATCTGGTCGAGGGCTGTAAGATTCAGTATGATGACGTGACAATTCGGGACTAGCTCACGAACGCAAAGCTGCGGCCTTCTTAGCTCAGTGGTAGAGCACTGGTCTCGTAAACCAGGGGTCGTGAGTTCGACCCTCACAGAAGGCATTCATTTTTTTAACTTTGCTGCTGAGAGCAGAGCTAGCTCGAGCAGCATCTAACAGATGGCAGTGCACTGAATGAAGGGGAAGTTCTACAACCGATAAAGAGTGCTCTACTTGCATCAGAGGTTTACTGGATGTGTAGGCGGAACACTGTTTTGTATGCATTTTGTAGTATAATGTCATGCTTGGCGATGTCATTCGTTTATGAGCCCCACTACAGTGTGCATGCACGTTATCCATGTGAAGAGGCGTAAGCAGATACTACCATTCTGCGAGGTGCCTGCGAAAAGTACACGAGTTGCATTGATGAAGAGAGCAGAAGTGACCGAAAGTTAAGGCCTCCGTGGCGCAATCGGCTAGCGCGTTCGGCTGTTAACCGAAAGGTTGGTGGTTCGAGCCCACCTGGGGGCGAAATCGTTTTAATCGCCACCGAGGTGAGGACGTATGTCCACTTTGATAGAGATACACAGCTAGTGTGACAATTTGGCTGTGTTTGAATGATGCCACCCAGCCTTATACACATTCAGCCACGTGACAGTGGAGGTAAAAACATGGCCCTATGCGGACGTTCTACCGTTTTCCTATTAATTCGGCATGTGTGACACTGCAGTAGAGCGACGACCACTACAAAAGATGTATTATTTACATTTCATTTCGGCGTATACACCGCGAGTGCCATATGACAGGGCCTCTCTCTCGATGTCGATCTGCATTTGGCGTCTCTTAAGTGTCGGTCTGCAGTAGGCCGCTGTTGGCCGAGCGGCGTGCAGTCGCCTTACATGAAGCCCCCAGTGCCACTGTGGACGATGTAGCCAGAGAGAGGAGTCGAAAGGCGCGTTTCACAGTAGAGCCACGCTATCCCACAAGCTGTGCACTAGGTCAAGTTTTGCGCAGACCGCAAACCTTTGGTGGCTTGACGCTCGTCGTCGATCGTAAGGGTGAAACAGTGAAGAGAGTTGGAAAACGGTAAGGTGGACACCTCCAGCAGCATCTGTGTGTCAAATCCGATATCTGGTCGAGGGCTGTAAGATTCAGTATGATGACGTGACAATTCGGGAGTAGCTCACGAACGCAAAGCTGCGGCCTTCTTAGCTCAGTGGTAGAGCACTGGTCTCGTAAACCAGGGGTCGTGAGTTCGACCCTCACAGAAGGCATTCATTTTTTTTAACTTTGCTGCTGAGAGCAGAGCTAGCTCGAGCAGCATCTAACAGATGGCAGTGCACTGAATGAAGGGGAAGTTCTACAACCGATAAAGAGTGCTCTACTTGCATCAGAGGCTTACTGGATGTGTAGGCGGAACACTGTTTTGTATGCATTTTGTAGTATAATGTCATGCTTGGCGATGTCATTCGTTTATGAGCCCCACTACAGTGTGCATGCACGTTATCCATGTGAAGAGGCGTAAGCAGATACTACCATTCTGCGAGGTGCCTGCGAAAAGTACACGAGTTGCATTGATGAAGAGAGCAGAAGTGACCGAAAGTTAAGGCCTCCGTGGCGCAATCGGCTAGCGCGTTCGGCTGTTAACCGAAAGGTTGGTGGTTCGAGCCCACCTGGGGGCGAAATCGTTTTAATCGCCACCGAGGTGAGGACGTATGTCCACTTTGATAGAGATACACAGCTAGTGTGACAATTTGGCTGTGTTTGAATGATGCCACCCAGCCTTATACACATTCAGCCACGTGACAGTGGAGGTAAAAACATGGCCCTATGCGGACGTTCTACCGTTTTCCTATTAATTCGGCATGTGTGACACTGCAGTAGAGCGACGACCACTACAAAAGATGTATTATTTACATTTCATTTCGGCGTATACACCGCGAGTGCCATATGACAGGGCCTCTCTCTCGATGTCGATCTGCATTTGGCGTCTCTTAAGTGTCGGTCTGCAGTAGGCCGCTGTTGGCCGAGCGGCGTGCAGTCGCCTTACATGAAGCCCCCAGTGCCACTGTGGACGATGTAGCCAGAGAGAGGAGTCGAAAGGCGCGTTTCACAGTAGAGCCACGCTATCCCACAAGCTGTGCACTAGGTCAAGTTTTGCGCAGACCGCAAACCTTTGGTGGCTTGACGCTCGTCGTCGATCGTAAGGGTGAAACAGTGAAGAGAGTTGGAAAACGGTAAGGTGGACACCTCCAGCAGCATCTGTGTGTCAAATCCGATATCTGGTCGAGGGCTGTAAGATTCAGTATGATGACGTGACAATTCGGGAGTAGCTCACGAACGCAAAGCTGCGGCCTTCTTAGCTCAGTGGTAGAGCACTGGTCTCGTAAACCAGGGGTCGTGAGTTCGACCCTCACAGAAGGCATTCATTTTTTTTAACTTTGCTGCTGAGAGCAGAGCTAGCTCGAGCAGCATCTAACAGATGGCAGTGCACTGAATGAAGGGGAAGTTCTACAACCGATAAAGAGTGCTCTACTTGCATCAGAGGCTTACTGGATGTGTAGGCGGAACACTGTTTTGTATGCATTTTGTAGTATAATGTCATGCTTGGCGATGTCATTCGTTTATGAGCCCCACTACAGTGTGCATGCACGTTATCCATGTGAAGAGGCGTAAGCAGATACTACCATTCTGCGAGGTGCCTGCGAAAAGTACACGAGTTGCATTGATGAAGAGAGCAGAAGTGACCGAAAGTTAAGGCCTCCGTGGCGCAATCGGCTAGCGCGTTCGGCTGTTAACCGAAAGGTTGGTGGTTCGAGCCCACCTGGGGGCGAAATCGTTTTAATCGCCACCGAGGTGAGGACGTATGTCCACTTTGATAGAGATACACAGCTAGTGTGACAATTTGGCTGTGTTTGAATGATGCCACCCAGCCTTATACACATTCAGCCACGTGACAGTGGAGGTAAAAACATGGCCCTATGCGGACGTTCTACCGTTTTCCTATTAATTCGGCATGTGTGACACTGCAGTAGAGCGACGACCACTACAAAAGATGTATTATTTACATTTCATTTCGGCGTATACACCGCGAGTGCCATATGACAGTGCCTCTCTCTCGATGTCGATCTGCATTTGGCGTCTCTTAAGTGTCGGTCTGCAGTAGGCCGCTGTTGGCCGAGCGGCGTGCAGTCGCCTTACATGAAGCCCCCAGTGCCACTGTGGACGATGTAGCCAGAGAGAGGAGTCGAAAGGCGCGTTTCACAGTAGAGCCACGCTATCCCACAAGCTGTGCACTAGGTCAAGTTTTGCGCAGACCGCAAACCTTTGGTGGCTTGACGCTCGTCGTCGATCGTAAGGGTGAAACAGTGAAGAGAGTTGGAAAACGGTAAGGTGGACACCTCCAGCAGCATCTGTGTGTCAAATCCGATATCTGGTCGAGGGCTGTAAGATTCAGTATGATGACGTGACAATTCGGGAGTAGCTCACGAACGCAAAGCTGCGGCCTTCTTAGCTCAGTGGTAGAGCACTGGTCTCGTAAACCAGGGGTCGTGAGTTCGACCCTCACAGAAGGCATTCATTTTTTTAACTTTGCTGCTGAGAGCAGAGCTAGCTCGAGCAGCATCTAACAGATGGCAGTGCACTGAATGAAGGGGAAGTTCTACAACCGATAAAGAGTGCTCTACTTGCATCAGAGGTTTACTGGATGTGTAGGCGGAACACTGTTTTGTATGCATTTTGTAGTATAATGTCATGCTTGGCGATGTCATTCGTTTATGAGCCCCACTACAGTGTGCATGCACGTTATCCATGTGAAGAGGCGTAAGCAGATACTACCATTCTGCGAGGTGCCTGCGAAAAGTACACGAGTTGCATTGATGAAGAGAGCAGAAGTGACCGAAAGTTAAGGCCTCCGTGGCGCAATCGGCTAGCGCGTTCGGCTGTTAACCGAAAGGTTGGTGGTTCGAGCTCACCTGGGGGCGAAATCGTTTTAATCGCCACCGAGGTGAGGACGTATGTCCACTTTGATAGAGATACACAGCTAGTGTGACAATTTGGCTGTGTTTGAATGATGCCACCCAGCCTTATACACATTCAGCCACGTGACAGTGGAGGTAAAAACATGGCCCTATGCGGACGTTCTACCGTTTTCCTATTAATTCGGCATGTGTGACACTGCAGTAGAGCGACGACCACTACAAAAGATGTATTATTTACATTTCATTTCGGCGTATACACCGCGAGTGCCATATGACAGGGCCTCTCTCTCGATGTCGATCTGCATTTGGCGTCTCTTAAGTGTCGGTCTGCAGTAGGCCGCTGTTGGCCGAGCGGCGTGCAGTCGCCTTACATGAAGCCCCCAGTGCCACTGTGGACGATGTAGCCAGAGAGAGGAGTCCAAAGGCGCGTTTCACAGTAGAGCCACGCTATCCCACAAGCTGTGCACTAGGTCAAGTTTTGCGCAGACCGCAAACCTTTGGTGGCTTGACGCTCGTCGTCGATCGTAAGGGTGAAACAGTGAAGAGAGTTGGAAAACGGTAAGGTGGACACCTCCAGCAGCATCTGTGTGTCAAATCCGATATCTGGTCGAGGGCTGTAAGATTCAGTATGATGACGTGACAATTCGGGAGTAGCTCACGAACGCAAAGCTGCGGCCTTCTTAGCTCAGTGGTAGAGCACTGGTCTCGTAAACCAGGGGTCGTGAGTTCGACCCTCACAGAAGGCATTCATTTTTTTAACTTTGCTGCTGAGAGCAGAGCTAGCTCGAGCAGCATCTAACAGATGGCAGTGCACTGAATGAAGGGGAAGTTCTACAACCGATAAAGAGTGCTCTACTTGCATCAGAGGTTTACTGGATGTGTAGGCGGAACACTGTTTTGTATGCATTTTGTAGTATAATGTCATGCTTGGCGATGTCATTCGTTTATGAGCCCCACTACAGTGTGCATGCACGTTATCCATGTGAAGAGGCGTAAGCAGATACTACCATTCTGCGAGGTGCCTGCGAAAAGTACACGAGTTGCATTGATGAAGAGAGCAGAAGTGACCGAAAGTTAAGGCCTCCGTGGCGCAATCGGCTAGCGCGTTCGGCTGTTAACCGAAAGGTTGGTGGTTCGAGCCCACCTGGGGGCGAAATCGTTTTAATCGCCACCGAGGTGAGGACGTATGTCCACTTTGATAGAGATACACAGCTAGTGTGACAATTTGGCTGTGTTTGAATGATGCCACCCAGCCTTATACACATTCAGCCACGTGACAGTGGAGGTAAAAACATGGCCCTATGCGGACGTTCTACCGTTTTCCTATTAATTCGGCATGTGTGACACTGCAGTAGAGCGACGACCACTACAAAAGATGTATTATTTACATTTCATTTCGGCGTATACACCGCGAGTGCCATATGACAGGGCCTCTCTCTCGATGTCGATCTGCATTTGGCGTCTCTTAAGTGTCGGTCTGCAGTAGGCCGCTGTTGGCCGAGCGGCGTGCAGTCGCCTTACATGAAGCCCCCAGTGCCACTGTGGACGATGTAGCCAGAGAGAGGAGTCGAAAGGCGCGTTTCACAGTAGAGCCACGCTATCCCACAAGCTGTGCACTAGGTCAAGTTTTGCGCAGACCGCAAACCTTTGGTGGCTTGACGCTCGTCGTCGATCGTAAGGGTGAAACAGTGAAGAGAGTTGGAAAACGGTAAGGTGGACACCTCCAGCAGCATCTGTGTGTCAAATCCGATATCTGGTCGAGGGCTGTAAGATTCAGTATGATGACGTGACAATTCGGGAGTAGCTCACGAACGCAAAGCTGCGGCCTTCTTAGCTCAGTGGTAGAGCACTGGTCTCGTAAACCAGGGGTCGTGAGTTCGACCCTCACAGAAGGCATTCATTTTTTTTAACTTTGCTGCTGAGAGCAGAGCTAGCTCGAGCAGCATCTAACAGATGGCAGTGCACTGAATGAAGGGGAAGTTCTACAACCGATAAAGAGTGCTCTACTTGCATCAGAGGCTTACTGGATGTGTAGGCGGAACACTGTTTTGTATGCATTTTGTAGTATAATGTCATGCTTGGCGATGTCATTCGTTTATGAGCCCCACTACAGTGTGCATGCACGTTATCCATGTGAAGAGGCGTAAGCAGATACTACCATTCTGCGAGGTGCCTGCGAAAAGTACACGAGTTGCATTGATGAAGAGAGCAGAAGTGACCGAAAGTTAAGGCCTCCGTGGCGCAATCGGCTAGCGCGTTCGGCTGTTAACCGAAAGGTTGGTGGTTCGAGCCCACCTGGGGGCGAAATCGTTTTAATCGCCACCGAGGTGAGGACGTATGTCCACTTTGATAGAGATACACAGCTAGTGTGACAATTTGGCTGTGTTTGAATGATGCCACCCAGCCTTATACACATTCAGCCACGTGACAGTGGAGGTAAAAACATGGCCCTATGCGGACGTTCTACCGTTTTCCTATTAATTCGGCATGTGTGACACTGCAGTAGAGCGACGACCACTACAAAAGATGTATTATTTACATTTCATTTCGGCGTATACACCGCGAGTGCCATATGACAGTGCCTCTCTCTCGATGTCGATCTGCATTTGGCGTCTCTTAAGTGTCGGTCTGCAGTAGGCCGCTGTTGGCCGAGCGGCGTGCAGTCGCCTTACATGAAGCCCCCAGTGCCACTGTGGACGATGTAGCCAGAGAGAGGAGTCGAAAGGCGCGTTTCACAGTAGAGCCACGCTATCCCACAAGCTGTGCACTAGGTCAAGTTTTGCGCAGACCGCAAACCTTTGGTGGCTTGACGCTCGTCGTCGATCGTAAGGGTGAAACAGTGAAGAGAGTTGGAAAACGGTAAGGTGGACACCTCCAGCAGCATCTGTGTGTCAAATCCGATATCTGGTCGAGGGCTGTAAGATTCAGTATGATGACGTGACAATTCGGGAGTAGCTCACGAACGCAAAGCTGCGGCCTTCTTAGCTCAGTGGTAGAGCACTGGTCTCGTAAACCAGGGGTCGTGAGTTCGACCCTCACAGAAGGCATTCATTTTTTTAACTTTGCTGCTGAGAGCAGAGCTAGCTCGAGCAGCATCTAACAGATGGCAGTGCACTGAATGAAGGGGAAGTTCTACAACCGATAAAGAGTGCTCTACTTGCATCAGAGGTTTACTGGATGTGTAGGCGGAACACTGTTTTGTATGCATTTTGTAGTATAATGTCATGCTTGGCGATGTCATTCGTTTATGAGCCCCACTACAGTGTGCATGCACGTTATCCATGTGAAGAGGCGTAAGCAGATACTACCATTCTGCGAGGTGCCTGCGAAAAGTACACGAGTTGCATTGATGAAGAGAGCAGAAGTGACCGAAAGTTAAGGCCTCCGTGGCGCAATCGGCTAGCGCGTTCGGCTGTTAACCGAAAGGTTGGTGGTTCGAGCTCACCTGGGGGCGAAATCGTTTTAATCGCCACCGAGGTGAGGACGTATGTCCACTTTGATAGAGATACACAGCTAGTGTGACAATTTGGCTGTGTTTGAATGATGCCACCCAGCCTTATACACATTCAGCCACGTGACAGTGGAGGTAAAAACATGGCCCTATGCGGACGTTCTACCGTTTTCCTATTAATTCGGCATGTGTGACACTGCAGTAGAGCGACGACCACTACAAAAGATGTATTATTTACATTTCATTTCGGCGTATACACCGCGAGTGCCATATGACAGGGCCTCTCTCTCGATGTCGATCTGCATTTGGCGTCTCTTAAGTGTCGGTCTGCAGTAGGCCGCTGTTGGCCGAGCGGCGTGCAGTCGCCTTACATGAAGCCCCCAGTGCCACTGTGGACGATGTAGCCAGAGAGAGGAGTCCAAAGGCGCGTTTCACAGTAGAGCCACGCTATCCCACAAGCTGTGCACTAGGTCAAGTTTTGCGCAGACCGCAAACCTTTGGTGGCTTGACGCTCGTCGTCGATCGTAAGGGTGAAACAGTGAAGAGAGTTGGAAAACGGTAAGGTGGACACCTCCAGCAGCATCTGTGTGTCAAATCCGATATCTGGTCGAGGGCTGTAAGATTCAGTATGATGACGTGACAATTCGGGACTAGCTCACGAACGCAAAGCTGCGGCCTTCTTAGCTCAGTGGTAGAGCACTGGTCTCGTAAACCAGGGGTCGTGAGTTCGACCCTCACAGAAGGCATTCATTTTTTTAACTTTGCTGCTGAGAGCAGAGCTAGCTCGAGCAGCATCTAACAGATGGCAGTGCACTGAATGAAGGGGAAGTTCTACAACCGATAAAGAGTGCTCTACTTGCATCAGAGGTTTACTGGATGTGTAGGCGGAACACTGTTTTGTATGCATTTTGTAGTATAATGTCATGCTTGGCGATGTCATTCGTTTATGAGCCCCACTACAGTGTGCATGCACGTTATCCATGTGAAGAGGCGTAAGCAGATACTACCATTCTGCGAGGTGCCTGCGAAAAGTACACGAGTTGCATTGATGAAGAGAGCAGAAGTGACCGAAAGTTAAGGCCTCCGTGGCGCAATCGGCTAGCGCGTTCGGCTGTTAACCGAAAGGTTGGTGGTTCGAGCCCACCTGGGGGCGAAATCGTTTTAATCGCCACCGAGGTGAGGACGTATGTCCACTTTGATAGAGATACACAGCTAGTGTGACAATTTGGCTGTGTTTGAATGATGCCACCCAGCCTTATACACATTCAGCCACGTGACAGTGGAGGTAAAAACATGGCCCTATGCGGACGTTCTACCGTTTTCCTATTAATTCGGCATGTGTGACACTGCAGTAGAGCGACGACCACTACAAAAGATGTATTATTTACATTTCATTTCGGCGTATACACCGCGAGTGCCATATGACAGGGCCTCTCTCTCGATGTCGATCTGCATTTGGCGTCTCTTAAGTGTCGGTCTGCAGTAGGCCGCTGTTGGCCGAGCGGCGTGCAGTCGCCTTACATGAAGCCCCCAGTGCCACTGTGGACGATGTAGCCAGAGAGAGGAGTCGAAAGGCGCGTTTCACAGTAGAGCCACGCTATCCCACAAGCTGTGCACTAGGTCAAGTTTTGCGCAGACCGCAAACCTTTGGTGGCTTGACGCTCGTCGTCGATCGTAAGGGTGAAACAGTGAAGAGAGTTGGAAAACGGTAAGGTGGACACCTCCAGCAGCATCTGTGTGTCAAATCCGATATCTGGTCGAGGGCTGTAAGATTCAGTATGATGACGTGACAATTCGGGAGTAGCTCACGAACGCAAAGCTGCGGCCTTCTTAGCTCAGTGGTAGAGCACTGGTCTCGTAAACCAGGGGTCGTGAGTTCGACCCTCACAGAAGGCATTCATTTTTTTTAACTTTGCTGCTGAGAGCAGAGCTAGCTCGAGCAGCATCTAACAGATGGCAGTGCACTGAATGAAGGGGAAGTTCTACAACCGATAAAGAGTGCTCTACTTGCATCAGAGGCTTACTGGATGTGTAGGCGGAACACTGTTTTGTATGCATTTTGTAGTATAATGTCATGCTTGGCGATGTCATTCGTTTATGAGCCCCACTACAGTGTGCATGCACGTTATCCATGTGAAGAGGCGTAAGCAGATACTACCATTCTGCGAGGTGCCTGCGAAAAGTACACGAGTTGCATTGATGAAGAGAGCAGAAGTGACCGAAAGTTAAGGCCTCCGTGGCGCAATCGGCTAGCGCGTTCGGCTGTTAACCGAAAGGTTGGTGGTTCGAGCCCACCTGGGGGCGAAATCGTTTTAATCGCCACCGAGGTGAGGACGTATGTCCACTTTGATAGAGATACACAGCTAGTGTGACAATTTGGCTGTGTTTGAATGATGCCACCCAGCCTTATACACATTCAGCCACGTGACAGTGGAGGTAAAAACATGGCCCTATGCGGACGTTCTACCGTTTTCCTATTAATTCGGCATGTGTGACACTGCAGTAGAGCGACGACCACTACAAAAGATGTATTATTTACATTTCATTTCGGCGTATACACCGCGAGTGCCATATGACAGTGCCTCTCTCTCGATGTCGATCTGCATTTGGCGTCTCTTAAGTGTCGGTCTGCAGTAGGCCGCTGTTGGCCGAGCGGCGTGCAGTCGCCTTACATGAAGCCCCCAGTGCCACTGTGGACGATGTAGCCAGAGAGAGGAGTCGAAAGGCGCGTTTCACAGTAGAGCCACGCTATCCCACAAGCTGTGCACTAGGTCAAGTTTTGCGCAGACCGCAAACCTTTGGTGGCTTGACGCTCGTCGTCGATCGTAAGGGTGAAACAGTGAAGAGAGTTGGAAAACGGTAAGGTGGACACCTCCAGCAGCATCTGTGTGTCAAATCCGATATCTGGTCGAGGGCTGTAAGATTCAGTATGATGACGTGACAATTCGGGAGTAGCTCACGAACGCAAAGCTGCGGCCTTCTTAGCTCAGTGGTAGAGCACTGGTCTCGTAAACCAGGGGTCGTGAGTTCGACCCTCACAGAAGGCATTCATTTTTTTAACTTTGCTGCTGAGAGCAGAGCTAGCTCGAGCAGCATCTAACAGATGGCAGTGCACTGAATGAAGGGGAAGTTCTACAACCGAAAAGAGTGCTCTACTTGCATCAGAGGTTTACTGGATGTGTAGGCGGAACACTGTTTTGTATGCATTTTGTAGTATAATGTCATGCTTGGCGATGTCATTCGTTTATGAGCCCCACTACAGTGTGCATGCACGTTATCCATGTGAAGAGGCGTAAGCAGATACTACCATTCTGCGAGGTGCCTGCGAAAAGTACACGAGTTGCATTGATGAAGAGAGCAGAAGTGACCGAAAGTTAAGGCCTCCGTGGCGCAATCGGCTAGCGCGTTCGGCTGTTAACCGAAAGGTTGGTGGTTCGAGCCCACCTGGGGGCGAAATCGTTTTAATCGCCACCGAGGTGAGGACGTATGTCCACTTTGATAGAGATACACAGCTAGTGTGACAATTTGGCTGTGTTTGAATGATGCCACCCAGCCTTATACACATTCAGCCACGTGACAGTGGAGGTAAAAACATGGCCCTATGCGGACGTTCTACCGTTTTCCTATTAATTCGGCATGTGTGACACTGCAGTAGAGCGACGACCACTACAAAAGATGTATTATTTACATTTCATTTCGGCGTATACACCGCGAGTGCCATATGACAGGGCCTCTCTCTCGATGTCGATCTGCATTTGGCGTCTCTTAAGTGTCGGTCTGCAGTAGGCCGCTGTTGGCCGAGCGGCGTGCAGTCGCCTTACATGAAGCCCCCAGTGCCACTGTGGACGATGTAGCCAGAGAGAGGAGTCCAAAGGCGCGTTTCACAGTAGAGCCACGCTATCCCACAAGCTGTGCACTAGGTCAAGTTTTGCGCAGACCGCAAACCTTTGGTGGCTTGACGCTCGTCGTCGATCGTAAGGGTGAAACAGTGAAGAGAGTTGGAAAACGGTAAGGTGGACACCTCCAGCAGCATCTGTGTGTCAAATCCGATATCTGGTCGAGGGCTGTAAGATTCAGTATGATGACGTGACAATTCGGGAGTAGCTCACGAACGCAAAGCTGCGGCCTTCTTAGCTCAGTGGTAGAGCACTGGTCTCGTAAACCAGGGGTCGTGAGTTCGACCCTCACAGAAGGCATTCATTTTTTTAACTTTGCTGCTGAGAGCAGAGCTAGCTCGAGCAGCATCTAACAGATGGCAGTGCACTGAATGAAGGGGAAGTTCTACAACCGATAAAGAGTGCTCTACTTGCATCAGAGGTTTACTGGATGTGTAGGCGGAACACTGTTTTGTATGCATTTTGTAGTATAATGTCATGCTTGGCGATGTCATTCGTTTATGAGCCCCACTACAGTGTGCATGCACGTTATCCATGTGAAGAGGCGTAAGCAGATACTACCATTCTGCGAGGTGCCTGCGAAAAGTACACGAGTTGCATTGATGAAGAGAGCAGAAGTGACCGAAAGTTAAGGCCTCCGTGGCGCAATCGGCTAGCGCGTTCGGCTGTTAACCGAAAGGTTGGTGGTTCGAGCCCACCTGGGGGCGAAATCGTTTTAATCGCCACCGAGGTGAGGACGTATGTCCACTTTGATAGAGATACACAGCTAGTGTGACAATTTGGCTGTGTTTGAATGATGCCACCCAGCCTTATACACATTCAGCCACGTGACAGTGGAGGTAAAAACATGGCCCTATGCGGACGTTCTACCGTTTTCCTATTAATTCGGCATGTGTGACACTGCAGTAGAGCGACGACCACTACAAAAGATGTATTATTTACATTTCATTTCGGCGTATACACCGCGAGTGCCATATGACAGGGCCTCTCTCTCGATGTCGATCTGCATTTGGCGTCTCTTAAGTGTCGGTCTGCAGTAGGCCGCTGTTGGCCGAGCGGCGTGCAGTCGCCTTACATGAAGCCCCCAGTGCCACTGTGGACGATGTAGCCAGAGAGAGGAGTCGAAAGGCGCGTTTCACAGTAGAGCCACGCTATCCCACAAGCTGTGCACTAGGTCAAGTTTTGCGCAGACCGCAAACCTTTGGTGGCTTGACGCTCGTCGTCGATCGTAAGGGTGAAACAGTGAAGAGAGTTGGAAAACGGTAAGGTGGACACCTCCAGCAGCATCTGTGTGTCAAATCCGATATCTGGTCGAGGGCTGTAAGATTCAGTATGATGACGTGACAATTCGGGAGTAGCTCACGAACGCAAAGCTGCGGCCTTCTTAGCTCAGTGGTAGAGCACTGGTCTCGTAAACCAGGGGTCGTGAGTTCGACCCTCACAGAAGGCATTCATTTTTTTTAACTTTGCTGCTGAGAGCAGAGCTAGCTCGAGCAGCATCTAACAGATGGCAGTGCACTGAATGAAGGGGAAGTTCTACAACCGATAAAGAGTGCTCTACTTGCATCAGAGGCTTACTGGATGTGTAGGCGGAACACTGTTTTGTATGCATTTTGTAGTATAATGTCATGCTTGGCGATGTCATTCGTTTATGAGCCCCACTACAGTGTGCATGCACGTTATCCATGTGAAGAGGCGTAAGCAGATACTACCATTCTGCGAGGTGCCTGCGAAAAGTACACGAGTTGCATTGATGAAGAGAGCAGAAGTGACCGAAAGTTAAGGCCTCCGTGGCGCAATCGGCTAGCGCGTTCGGCTGTTAACCGAAAGGTTGGTGGTTCGAGCCCACCTGGGGGCGAAATCGTTTTAATCGCCACCGAGGTGAGGACGTATGTCCACTTTGATAGAGATACACAGCTAGTGTGACAATTTGGCTGTGTTTGAATGATGCCACCCAGCCTTATACACATTCAGCCACGTGACAGTGGAGGTAAAAACATGGCCCTATGCGGACGTTCTACCGTTTTCCTATTAATTCGGCATGTGTGACACTGCAGTAGAGCGACGACCACTACAAAAGATGTATTATTTACATTTCATTTCGGCGTATACACCGCGAGTGCCATATGACAGTGCCTCTCTCTCGATGTCGATCTGCATTTGGCGTCTCTTAAGTGTCGGTCTGCAGTAGGCCGCTGTTGGCCGAGCGGCGTGCAGTCGCCTTACATGAAGCCCCCAGTGCCACTGTGGACGATGTAGCCAGAGAGAGGAGTCGAAAGGCGCGTTTCACAGTAGAGCCACGCTATCCCACAAGCTGTGCACTAGGTCAAGTTTTGCGCAGACCGCAAACCTTTGGTGGCTTGACGCTCGTCGTCGATCGTAAGGGTGAAACAGTGAAGAGAGTTGGAAAACGGTAAGGTGGACACCTCCAGCAGCATCTGTGTGTCAAATCCGATATCTGGTCGAGGGCTGTAAGATTCAGTATGATGACGTGACAATTCGGGAGTAGCTCACGAACGCAAAGCTGCGGCCTTCTTAGCTCAGTGGTAGAGCACTGGTCTCGTAAACCAGGGGTCGTGAGTTCGACCCTCACAGAAGGCATTCATTTTTTTAACTTTGCTGCTGAGAGCAGAGCTAGCTCGAGCAGCATCTAACAGATGGCAGTGCACTGAATGAAGGGGAAGTTCTACAACCGATAAAGAGTGCTCTACTTGCATCAGAGGTTTACTGGATGTGTAGGCGGAACACTGTTTTGTATGCATTTTGTAGTATAATGTCATGCTTGGCGATGTCATTCGTTTATGAGCCCCACTACAGTGTGCATGCACGTTATCCATGTGAAGAGGCGTAAGCAGATACTACCATTCTGCGAGGTGCCTGCGAAAAGTACACGAGTTGCATTGATGAAGAGAGCAGAAGTGACCGAAAGTTAAGGCCTCCGTGGCGCAATCGGCTAGCGCGTTCGGCTGTTAACCGAAAGGTTGGTGGTTCGAGCCCACCTGGGGGCGAAATCGTTTTAATCGCCACCGAGGTGAGGACGTATGTCCACTTTGATAGAGATACACAGCTAGTGTGACAATTTGGCTGTGTTTGAATGATGCCACCCAGCCTTATACACATTCAGCCACGTGACAGTGGAGGTAAAAACATGGCCCTATGCGGACGTTCTACCGTTTTCCTATTAATTCGGCATGTGTGACACTGCAGTAGAGCGACGACCACTACAAAAGATGTATTATTTACATTTCATTTCGGCGTATACACCGCGAGTGCCATATGACAGGGCCTCTCTCTCGATGTCGATCTGCATTTGGCGTCTCTTAAGTGTCGGTCTGCAGTAGGCCGCTGTTGGCCGAGCGGCGTGCAGTCGCCTTACATGAAGCCCCCAGTGCCACTGTGGACGATGTAGCCAGAGAGAGGAGTCGAAAGGCGCGTTTCACAGTAGAGCCACGCTATCCCACAAGCTGTGCACTAGGTCAAGTTTTGCGCAGACCGCAAACCTTTGGTGGCTTGACGCTCGTCGTCGATCGTAAGGGTGAAACAGTGAAGAGAGTTGGAAAACGGTAAGGTGGACACCTCCAGCAGCATCTGTGTGTCAAATCCGATATCTGGTCGAGGGCTGTAAGATTCAGTATGATGACGTGACAATTCGGGAGTAGCTCACGAACGCAAAGCTGCGGCCTTCTTAGCTCAGTGGTAGAGCACTGGTCTCGTAAACCAGGGGTCGTGAGTTCGACCCTCACAGAAGGCATTCATTTTTTTAACTTTGCTGCTGAGAGCAGAGCTAGCTCGAGCAGCATCTAACAGATGGCAGTGCACTGAATGAAGGGGAAGTTCTACAACCGATAAAGAGTGCTCTACTTGCATCAGAGGCTTACTGGATGTGTAGGCGGAACACTGTTTTGTATGCATTTTGTAGTATAATGTCATGCTTGGCGATGTCATTCGTTTATGAGCCCCACTACAGTGTGCATGCACGTTATCCATGTGAAGAGGCGTAAGCAGATACTACCATTCTGCGAGGTGCCTGCGAAAAGTACACGAGTTGCATTGATGAAGAGAGCAGAAGTGACCGAAAGTTAAGGCCTCCGTGGCGCAATCGGCTAGCGCGTTCGGCTGTTAACCGAAAGGTTGGTGGTTCGAGCCCACCCGGGGGCGAAATCGTTTTAATCGCCACCGAGGTGAGGACGTATGTCCACTTTGATAGAGATACACAGCTAGTGTGACAATTTATCTGTGTTTGAATGATGCCACCCAGCCTTATACACATTCAGCCACGTGACAGTGGAGGTAAAAACATGGCCCTATGCGGACGTTCTACCGTTTTCCTATTAATTCGGCATGTGTGACACTGCAGTAGAGCGACGACCACTACAAAAGATGTATTATTTACATTTCATTTCGGCGTATACACCGCGAGTGCCATATGACAGGGCCTCTCTCTCGATGTCGATCTGCATTTGGCGTCTCTTAAGTGTCGGTCTGCAGTAGGCCGCTGTTGGCCGAGCGGCGTGCAGTCGCCTTACATGAAGCCCCCAGTGCCACTGTGGACGATGTAGCCAGAGAGAGGAGTCGAAAGGCGCGTTTCACAGTAGAGCCACGCTATCCCACAAGCTGTGCACTAGGTCAAGTTTTGCGCAGACCGCAAACCTTTGGTGGCTTGACGCTCGTCGTCGATCGTAAGGGTGAAACAGTGAAGAGAGTTGGAAAACGGTAAGGTGGACACCTCCAGCAGCATCTGTGTGTCAAATCCGATATCTGGTCGAGGGCTGTAAGATTCAGTATGATGACGTGACAATTCGGGAGTAGCTCACGAACGCAAAGCTGCGGCCTTCTTAGCTCAGTGGTAGAGCACTGGTCTCGTAAACCAGGGGTCGTGAGTTCGACCCTCACAGAAGGCATTCATTTTTTTTAACTTTGCTGCTGAGAGCAGAGCTAGCTCGAGCAGCATCTAACAGATGGCAGTGCACTGAATGAAGGGGAAGTTCTACAACCGATAAAGAGTGCTCTACTTGCATCAGAGGCTTACTGGATGTGTAGGCGGAACACTGTTTTGTATGCATTTTGTAGTATAATGTCATGCTTGGCGATGTCATTCGTTTATGAGCCCCACTACAGTGTGCATGCACGTTATCCATGTGAAGAGGCGTAAGCAGATACTACCATTCTGCGAGGTGCCTGCGAAAAGTACACGAGTTGCATTGATGAAGAGAGCAGAAGTGACCGAAAGTTAAGGCCTCCGTGGCGCAATCGGCTAGCGCGTTCGGCTGTTAACCGAAAGGTTGGTGGTTCGAGCCCACCCGGGGGCGAAATCGTTTTAATCGCCACCGAGGTGAGGACGTATGTCCACTTTGATAGAGATACACAGCTAGTGTGACAATTTGGCTGTGTTTGAATGATGCCACCCAGCCTTATACACATTCAGCCACGTGACAGTGGAGGTAAAAACATGGCCCTATGCGGACGTTCTACCGTTTTCCTATTAATTCGGCATGTGTGACACTGCAGTAGAGCGACGACCACTACAAAAGATGTATTATTTACATTTCATTTCGGCGTATACACCGCGAGTGCCATATGACAGGGCCTCTCTCTCGATGTCGATCTGCATTTGGCGTCTCTTAAGTGTCGGTCTGCAGTAGGCCGCTGTTGGCCGAGCGGCGTGCAGTCGCCTTACATGAAGCCCCCAGTGCCACTGTGGACGATGTAGCCAGAGAGAGGAGTCGAAAGGCGCGTTTCACAGTAGAGCCACGCTATCCCACAAGCTGTGCACTAGGTCAAGTTTTGCGCAGACCGCAAACCTTTGGTGGCTTGACGCTCGTCGTCGATCGTAAGGGTGAAACAGTGAAGAGAGTTGGAAAACGGTAAGGTGGACACCTCCAGCAGCATCTGTGTGTCAAATCCGATATCTGGTCGAGGGCTGTAAGATTCAGTATGATGACGTGACAATTCGGGAGTAGCTCACGAACGCAAAGCTGCGGCCTTCTTAGCTCAGTGGTAGAGCACTGGTCTCGTAAACCAGGGGTCGTGAGTTCGACCCTCACAGAAGGCATTCATTTTTTTAACTTTGCTGCTGAGAGCAGAGCTAGCTCGAGCAGCATCTAACAGATGGCCGTGCACTGAATGAAGGGGAAGTTCTGCAACCGATAAAGAGTGCTCTACTTGCATCAGAGGTTTACTGGATGTGTAGGCGGAACACTGTTTTGTATGCATTTTGTAGTATAATGTCATGCTTGGCGATGTCATTCGTTTATGAGCCCCACTACAGTGTGCATGCACGTTATCCATGTGAAGAGGCGTAAGCAGATACTACCATTCTGCGAGGTGCCTGCGAAAAGTACACGAGTTGCATTGATGAAGAGAGCAGAAGTGACCGAAAGTTAAGGCCTCCGTGGCGCAATCGGCTAGCGCGTTCGGCTGTTAACCGAAAGGTTGGTGGTTCGAGCCCACCCGGGGGCGAAATCGTTTTAATCGCCACCGAGGTGAGGACGTATGTCCACTTTGATAGAGATACACAGCTAGTGTGACAATTTGGCTGTGTTTGAATGATGCCACCCAGCCTTATACACATTCAGCCACGTGACAGTGGAGGTAAAAACATGGCCCTATGCGGACGTTCTACCGTTTTCCTATTAATTCGGCGTGTGTGACACTGCAGTAGAGCGACGACCACTACAAAAGATGTATTATTTACATTTCATTTCGGCGTATACACCGCGAGTGCCATATGACAGGGCCTCTCTCTCGATGTCGATCTGCATTTGGCGTCTCTTAAGTGTCGGTCTGCAGTAGGCCGCTGTTGGCCGAGCGGCGTGCAGTCGCCTTACATGAAGCCCCCAGTGCCACTGTGGACGATGTAGCCAGAGAGAGGAGTCGAAAGGCGCGTTTCACAGTAGAGCCACGCTATCCCACAAGCTGTGCACTAGGTCAAGTTTTGCGCAGACCGCAAACCTTTGGTGGCTTGACGCTCGTCGTCGATCGTAAGGGTGAAACAGTGAAGAGAGTTGGAAAACGGTAAGGTGGACACCTCCAGCAGCATCTGTGTGTCAAATCCGATATCTGGTCGAGGGCTGTAAGATTCAGTATGATGACGTGACAATTCGGGAGTAGCTCACAAACGCAAAGCTGCGGCCTTCTTAGCTCAGTGGTAGAGCACTGGTCTCGTAAACCAGGGGTCGTGAGTTCGACCCTCACAGAAGGCATTCATTTTTTTAACTTTGCTGCTGAGAGCAGAGCTAGCTCGAGCAGCATCTAACAGATGGCAGTGCACTGAATGAAGGGGAAGTTCTACAACCGATAAAGAGTGCTCTACTTGCATCAGAGGTTTACTGGATGTGTAGGCGGAACACTGTTTTGTATGCATTTTGTAGTATAATGTCATGCTTGGCGATGTCATTCGTTTATGAGCCCCACTACAGTGTGCATGCACATTATCCATGTGAAGAGGCGTAAGCAGATACTACCATTCTGCGAGGTGCCTGCGAAAAGTACACGAGTTGCATTGATGAAGAGAGCAGAAGTGACCGAAAGTTAAGGCCTCCGTGGCGCAATCGGCTAGCGCGTTCGGCTGTTAACCGCAAGGTTGGTGGTTCGAGCCCACCTGGGGGCGAAATCGTTTTAATCGCCACCGAGGTGAGGACGTATGTCCACTTTGATAGAGATACACAGCTAGTGTGACAATTTGGCTGTGTTTGAATGATGCCACCCAGCCTTATACACATTCAGCCACGTGACAGTGGAGGTAAAAACATGGCCCTATGCGGACGTTCTACCGTTTTCCTATTAATTCGGCGTGTGTGACACTGCAGTAGAGCGACGACCACTACAAAAGATGTATTATTTACATTTCATTTCGGCGTATACACCGCGAGTGCCATATGACAGGGCCTCTCTCTCGATGTCGATCTGCATTTGGCGTCTCTTAAGTGTCGGTCTGCAGTAGGCCGCTGTTGGCCGAGCGGCGTGCAGTCGCCTTACATGAAGCCCCCAGTGCCACTGTGGACGATGTAGCCAGAGAGAGGAGTCGAAAGGCGCGTTTCACAGTAGAGCCACGCTATCCCACAAGCTGTGCACTAGGTCAAGTTTTGCGCAGACCGCAAACCTTTGGTGGCTTGACGCTCGTCGTCGATCGTAAGGGTGAAACAGTGAAGAGAGTTGGAAAACGGTAAGGTGGACACCTCCAGCAGCATCTGTGTGTCAAATCCGATATCTGGTCGAGGGCTGTAAGATTCAGTATGATGACGTGACAATTCGGGAGTAGCTCACAAACGCAAAGCTGCGGCCTTCTTAGCTCAGTGGTAGAGCACTGGTCTCGTAAACCAGGGGTCGTGAGTTCGACCCTCACAGAAGGCATTCATTTTTTTAACTTTGCTGCTGAGAGCAGAGCTAGCTCGAGCAGCATCTAACAGATGGCAGTGCACTGAATGAAGGGGAAGTTCTACAACCGATAAAGAGTGCTCTACTTGCATCAGAGGTTTACTGGATGTGTAGGCGGAACACTGTTTTGTATGCATTTTGTAGTATAATGTCATGCTTGGCGATGTCATTCGTTTATGAGCCCCACTACAGTGTGCATGCACATTATCCATGTGAAGAGGCGTAAGCAGATACTACCATTCTGCGAGGTGCCTGCGAAAAGTACACGAGTTGCATTGATGAAGAGAGCAGAAGTGACCGAAAGTTAAGGCCTCCGTGGCGCAATCGGCTAGCGCGTTCGGCTGTTAACCGCAAGGTTGGTGGTTCGAGCCCACCTGGGGGCGAAATCGTTTTAATCGCCACCGAGGTGAGGACGTATGTCCACTTTGATAGAGATACACAGCTAGTGTGACAATTTGGCTGTGTTTGAATGATGCCACCCAGCCTTATACACATTCAGCCACGTGACAGTGGAGGTAAAAACATGGCCCTATGCGGACGTTCTACCGTTTTCCTATTAATTCGGCATGTGTGACACTGCAGTAGAGCGACGACCACTACAAAAGATGTATTATTTACATTTCATTTCGGCGTATACACCGCGAGTGCCATATGACAGGGCCTCTCTCTCGATGTCGATCTGCATTTGGCGTCTCTTAAGTGTCGGTCTGCAGTAGGCCGCTGTTGGCCGAGCGGCGTGCAGTCGCCTTACATGAAGCCCCCAGTGCCACTGTGGACGATGTAGCCAGAGAGAGGAGTCGAAAGGCGCGTTTCACAGTAGAGCCACGCTATCCCACAAGCTGTGCACTAGGTCAAGTTTTGCGCAGACCGCAAACCTTTGGTGGCTTGACGCTCGTCGTCGATCGTAAGGGTGAAACAGTGAAGAGAGTTGGAAAACGGTAAGGTGGACACCTCCAGCAGCATCTGTGTGTCAAATCCGATATCTGGTCGGGGGCTGTAAGATTCAGTATGATGACGTGACAAGTCGGGAGTAGCTCACGAACGAAAAGCTGCGGCCTTCTTAGCTCAGTGGTAGAGCACTGGTCTCGTAAACCAGGGGTCGTGAGTTCGACCCTCACAGAAGGCATTCATTTTTTTAACTTTGCTGCTGAGAGCAGAGCTAGCTCGAGCAGCATCTAACAGATGGCAGTGCACTGAATGAAGGGGAAGTTCTACAACCGATAAAGAGTGCTCTACTTGCATCAGAGGTTTACTGGATGTGTAGGCGGAACACTGTTTTGTATGCATTTTGTAGTATAATGTCATGCTTGGCGATGTCATTCGTTTATGAGCCCCACTACAGTGTGCATGCACGTTATCCATGTGAAGAGGCGTAAGCAGATACTACCATTCTGCGAGGTGCCTGCGAAAAGTACACGAGTTGCATTGATGAAGAGAGCAGAAGTGACCGAAAGTTAAGGCCTCCGTGGCGCAATCGGCTAGCGCGTTCGGCTGTTAACCGAAAGGTTGGTGGTTCGAGCCCACCTGGGGGCGAAATCGTTTTAATCGCCACCGAGGTGAGGACGTATGTCCACTTTGATAGAGATACACAGCTAGTGTGACAATTTGGCTGTGTTTGAATGATGCCACCCAGCCTTATACACATTCAGCCACGTGACAGTGGAGGTAAAAACATGGCCCTATGCGGACGTTCTACCGTTTTCCTATTAATTCGGCATGTGTGACACTGCAGTAGAGCGACGACCACTACAAAAGATGTATTATTTACATTTCATTTCGGCGTATACACCGCGAGTGCCATATGACAGGGCCTCTCTCTCGATGTCGATCTGCATTTGGCGTCTCTTAAGTGTCGGTCTGCAGTAGGCCGCTGTTGGCCGAGCGGCGTGCAGTCGCCTTACATGAAGCCCCCAGTGCCACTGTGGACGATGTAGCCAGAGAGAGGAGTCGAAAGGCGCGTTTCACAGTAGAGCCACGCTATCCCACAAGCTGTGCACTAGGTCAAGTTTTGCGCAGACCGCAAACCTTTGGTGGCTTGACGCTCGTCGTCGATCGTAAGGGTGAAACAGTGAAGAGAGTTGGAAAACGGTAAGGTGGACACCTCCAGCAGCATCTGTGTGTCAAATCCGATATCTGGTCGAGGGCTGTAAGATTCAGTATGATGACGTGACAATTCGGGAGTAGCTCACGAACGCAAAGCTGCGGCCTTCTTAGCTCAGTGGTAGAGCACTGGTCTCGTAAACCAGGGGTCGTGAGTTCGACCCTCACAGAAGGCATTCATTTTTTTAACTTTGCTGCTGAGAGCAGAGCTAGCTCGAGCAGCATCTAACAGATGGCAGTGCACTGAATGAAGGGGAAGTTCTACAACCGATAAAGAGTGCTCTACTTGCATCAGAGGTTTACTGGATGTGTAGGCGGAACACTGTTTTGTATGCATTTTGTAGTATAATGTCATGCTTGGCGATGTCATTCGTTTATGAGCCCCACTACAGTGTGCATGCACGTTATCCATGTGAAGAGGCGTAAGCAGATACTACCATTCTGCGAGGTGCCTGCGAAAAGTACACGAGTTGCATTGATGAAGAGAGCAGAAGTGACCGAAAGTTAAGGCCTCCGTGGCGCAATCGGCTAGCGCGTTCGGCTGTTAACCGAAAGGTTGGTGGTTCGAGCCCACCTGGGGGCGAAATCGTTTTAATCGCCACCGAGGTGAGGACGTATGTCCACTTTGATAGAGATACACAGCTAGTGTGACAATTTGGCTGTGTTTGAATGATGCCACCCAGCCTTATACACATTCAGCCACGTGACAGTGGAGGTAAAAACATGGCCCTATGCGGACGTTCTACCGTTTTCCTATTAATTCGGCATGTGTGACACTGCAGTAGAGCGACGACCACTACAAAAGATGTATTATTTACATTTCATTTCGGCGTATACACCGCGAGTGCCATATGACAGGGCCTCTCTCTCGATGTCGATCTGCATTTGGCGTCTCTTAAGTGTCGGTCTGCAGTAGGCCGCTGTTGGCCGAGCGGCGTGCAGTCGCCTTACATGAAGCCCCCAGTGCCACTGTGGACGATGTAGCCAGAGAGAGGAGTCGAAAGGCGCGTTTCACAGTAGAGCCACGCTATCCCACAAGCTGTGCACTAGGTCAAGTTTTGCGCAGACCGCAAACCTTTGGTGGCTTGACGCTCGTCGTCGATCGTAAGGGTGAAACAGTGAAGAGAGTTGGAAAACGGTAAGGTGGACACCTCCAGCAGCATCTGTGTGTCAAATCCGATATCTGGTCGAGGGCTGTAAGATTCAGTATGATGACGTGACAAGTCGGGAGTAGCTCACGAACGCAAAGCTGCGGCCTTCTTAGCTCAGTGGTAGAGCACTGGTCTCGTAAACCAGGGGTCGTGAGTTCGACCCTCACAGAAGGCATTCATTTTTTTAACTTTGCTGCTGAGAGCAGAGCTAGCTCGAGCAGCATCTAACAGATGGCAGTGCACTGAATGAAGGGGAAGTTCTACAACCGATAAAGAGTGCTCTACTTGCATCAGAGGTTTACTGGATGTGTAGGCGGAACACTGTTTTGTATGCATTTTGTAGTATAATGTCATGCTTGGCGATGTCATTCGTTTATGAGCCCCACTACAGTGTGCATGCACGTTATCCATGTGAAGAGGCGTAAGCAGATACTACCATTCTGCGAGGTGCCTGCGAAAAGTACACGAGTTGCATTGATGAAGAGAGCAGAAGTGACCGAAAGTTAAGGCCTCCGTGGCGCAATCGGCTAGCGCGTTCGGCTGTTAACCGAAAGGTTGGTGGTTCGAGCCCACCTGGGGGCGAAATCGTTTTAATCGCCACCGAGGTGAGGACGTATGTCCACTTTGATAGAGATACACAGCTAGTGTGACAATTTGGCTGTGTTTGAATGATGCCACCCAGCCTTATACACATTCAGCCACGTGACAGTGGAGGTAAAAACATGGCCCTATGCGGACGTTCTACCGTTTTCCTATTAATTCGGCATGTGTGACACTGCAGTAGAGCGACGACCACTACAAAAGATGTATTATTTACATTTCATTTCGGCGTATACACCGCGAGTGCCATATGACAGGGCCTCTCTCTCGATGTCGATCTGCATTTGGCGTCTCTTAAGTGTCGGTCTGCAGTAGGCCGCTGTTGGCCGAGCGGCGTGCAGTCGCCTTACATGAAGCCCCCAGTGCCACTGTGGACGATGTAGCCAGAGAGAGGAGTCGAAAGGCGCGTTTCACAGTAGAGCCACGCTATCCCACAAGCTGTGCACTAGGTCAAGTTTTGCGCAGACCGCAAACCTTTGGTGGCTTGACGCTCGTCGTCGATCGTAAGGGTGAAACAGTGAAGAGAGTTGGAAAACGGTAAGGTGGACACCTCCAGCAGCATCTGTGTGTCAAATCCGATATCTGGTCGGGGGCTGTAAGATTCAGTATGATGACGTGACAAGTCGGGAGTAGCTCACGAACGAAAAGCTGCGGCCTTCTTAGCTCAGTGGTAGAGCACTGGTCTCGTAAACCAGGGGTCGTGAGTTCGACCCTCACAGAAGGCATTCATTTTTTTAACTTTGCTGCTGAGAGCAGAGCTAGCTCGAGCAGCATCTAACAGATGGCAGTGCACTGAATGAAGGGGAAGTTCTACAACCGATAAAGAGTGCTCTACTTGCATCAGAGGTTTACTGGATGTGTAGGCGGAACACTGTTTTGTATGCATTTTGTAGTATAATGTCATGCTTGGCGATGTCATTCGTTTATGAGCCCCACTACAGTGTGCATGCACGTTATCCATGTGAAGAGGCGTAAGCAGATACTACCATTCTGCGAGGTGCCTGCGAAAAGTACACGAGTTGCATTGATGAAGAGAGCAGAAGTGACCGAAAGTTAAGGCCTCCGTGGCGCAATCGGCTAGCGCGTTCGGCTGTTAACCGAAAGGTTGGTGGTTCGAGCCCACCTGGGGGCGAAATCGTTTTAATCGCCACCGAGGTGAGGACGTATGTCCACTTTGATAGAGATACACAGCTAGTGTGACAATTTGGCTGTGTTTGAATGATGCCACCCAGCCTTATACACATTCAGCCACGTGACAGTGGAGGTAAAAACATGGCCCTATGCGGACGTTCTACCGTTTTCCTATTAATTCGGCATGTGTGACACTGCAGTAGAGCGACGACCACTACAAAAGATGTATTATTTACATTTCATTTCGGCGTATACACCGCGAGTGCCATATGACAGGGCCTCTCTCTCGATGTCGATCTGCATTTGGCGTCTCTTAAGTGTCGGTCTGCAGTAGGCCGCTGTTGGCCGAGCGGCGTGCAGTCGCCTTACATGAAGCCCCCAGTGCCACTGTGGACGATGTAGCCAGAGAGAGGAGTCGAAAGGCGCGTTTCACAGTAGAGCCACGCTATCCCACAAGCTGTGCACTAGGTCAAGTTTTGCGCAGACCGCAAACCTTTGGTGGCTTGACGCTCGTCGTCGATCGTAAGGGTGAAACAGTGAAGAGAGTTGGAAAACGGTAAGGTGGACACCTCCAGCAGCATCTGTGTGTCAAATCCGATATCTGGTCGAGGGCTGTAAGATTCAGTATGATGACGTGACAAGTCGGGAGTAGCTCACGAACGCAAAGCTGCGGCCTTCTTAGCTCAGTGGTAGAGCACTGGTCTCGTAAACCAGGGGTCGTGAGTTCGACCCTCACAGAAGGCATTCATTTTTTTAACTTTGCTGCTGAGAGCAGAGCTAGCTCGAGCAGCATCTAACAGATGGCAGTGC
The DNA here is from genome assembly GCF_023864275.1 of Schistocerca cancellata. Taxonomy (NCBI): domain Eukaryota; kingdom Metazoa; phylum Arthropoda; class Insecta; order Orthoptera; family Acrididae; genus Schistocerca; species Schistocerca cancellata. The sequence goes on from NW_026046841.1 coordinate 325,973, forward strand.
ACTGAATGAAGGGGAAGTTCTACAACCGATAAAGAGTGCTCTACTTGCATCAGAGGTTTACTGGATGTGTAGGCGGAACACTGTTTTGTATGCATTTTGTAGTATAATGTCATGCTTGGCGATGTCATTCGTTTATGAGCCCCACTACAGTGTGCATGCACGTTATCCATGTGAAGAGGCGTAAGCAGATACTACCATTCTGCGAGGTGCCTGCGAAAAGTACACGAGTTGCATTGATGAAGAGAGCAGAAGTGACCGAAAGTTAAGGCCTCCGTGGCGCAATCGGCTAGCGCGTTCGGCTGTTAACCGAAAGGTTGGTGGTTCGAGCCCACCTGGGGGCGAAATCGTTTTAATCGCCACCGAGGTGAGGACGTATGTCCACTTTGATAGAGATACACAGCTAGTGTGACAATTTGGCTGTGTTTGAATGATGCCACCCAGCCTTATACACATTCAGCCACGTGACAGTGGAGGTAAAAACATGGCCCTATGCGGACGTTCTACCGTTTTCCTATTAATTCGGCATGTGTGACACTGCAGTAGAGCGACGACCACTACAAAAGATGTATTATTTACATTTCATTTCGGCGTATACACCGCGAGTGCCATATGACAGGGCCTCTCTCTCGATGTCGATCTGCATTTGGCGTCTCTTAAGTGTCGGTCTGCAGTAGGCCGCTGTTGGCCGAGCGGCGTGCAGTCGCCTTACATGAAGCCCCCAGTGCCACTGTGGACGATGTAGCCAGAGAGAGGAGTCGAAAGGCGCGTTTCACAGTAGAGCCACGCTATCCCACAAGCTGTGCACTAGGTCAAGTTTTGCGCAGACCGCAAACCTTTGGTGGCTTGACGCTCGTCGTCGATCGTAAGGGTGAAACAGTGAAGAGAGTTGGAAAACGGTAAGGTGGACACCTCCAGCAGCATCTGTGTGTCAAATCCGATATCTGGTCGAGGGCTGTAAGATTCAGTATGATGACGTGACAATTCGGGAGTAGCTCACGAACGCAAAGCTGCGGCCTTCTTAGCTCAGTGGTAGAGCACTGGTCTCGTAAACCAGGGGTCGTGAGTTCGACCCTCACAGAAGGCATTCATTTTTTTAACTTTGCTGCTGAGAGCAGAGCTAGCTCGAGCAGCATCTAACAGATGGCAGTGCACTGAATGAAGGGGAAGTTCTACAACCGATAAAGAGTGCTCTACTTGCATCAGAGGTTTACTGGATGTGTAGGCGGAACACTGTTTTGTATGCATTTTGTAGTATAATGTCATGCTTGGCGATGTCATTCGTTTATGAGCCCCACTACAGTGTGCATGCACGTTATCCATGTGAAGAGGCGTAAGCAGATACTACCATTCTGCGAGGTGCCTGCGAAAAGTACACGAGTTGCATTGATGAAGAGAGCAGAAGTGACCGAAAGTTAAGGCCTCCGTGGCGCAATCGGCTAGCGCGTTCGGCTGTTAACCGAAAGGTTGGTGGTTCGAGCCCACCTGGGGGCGAAATCGTTTTAATCGCCACCGAGGTGAGGACGTATGTCCACTTTGATAGAGATACACAGCTAGTGTGACAATTTGGCTGTGTTTGAATGATGCCACCCAGCCTTATACACATTCAGCCACGTGACAGTGGAGGTAAAAACATGGCCCTATGCGGACGTTCTACCGTTTTCCTATTAATTCGGCATGTGTGACACTGCAGTAGAGCGACGACCACTACAAAAGATGTATTATTTACATTTCATTTCGGCGTATACACCGCGAGTGCCATATGACAGGGCCTCTCTCTCGATGTCGATCTGCATTTGGCGTCTCTTAAGTGTCGGTCTGCAGTAGGCCGCTGTTGGCCGAGCGGCGTGCAGTCGCCTTACATGAAGCCCCCAGTGCCACTGTGGACGATGTAGCCAGAGAGAGGAGTCGAAAGGCGCGTTTCACAGTAGAGCCACGCTATCCCACAAGCTGTGCACTAGGTCAAGTTTTGCGCAGACCGCAAACCTTTGGTGGCTTGACGCTCGTCGTCGATCGTAAGGGTGAAACAGTGAAGAGAGTTGGAAAACGGTAAGGTGGACACCTCCAGCAGCATCTGTGTGTCAAATCCGATATCTGGTCGAGGGCTGTAAGATTCAGTATGATGACGTGACAAGTCGGGAGTAGCTCACGAACGCAAAGCTGCGGCCTTCTTAGCTCAGTGGTAGAGCACTGGTCTCGTAAACCAGGGGTCGTGAGTTCGACCCTCACAGAAGGCATTCATTTTTTTAACTTTGCTGCTGAGAGCAGAGCTAGCTCGAGCAGCATCTAACAGATGGCAGTGCACTGAATGAAGGGGAAGTTCTACAACCGATAAAGAGTGCTCTACTTGCATCAGAGGTTTACTGGATGTGTAGGCGGAACACTGTTTTGTATGCATTTTGTAGTATAATGTCATGCTTGGCGATGTCATTCGTTTATGAGCCCCACTACAGTGTGCATGCACGTTATCCATGTGAAGAGGCGTAAGCAGATACTACCATTCTGCGAGGTGCCTGCGAAAAGTACACGAGTTGCATTGATGAAGAGAGCAGAAGTGACCGAAAGTTAAGGCCTCCGTGGCGCAATCGGCTAGCGCGTTCGGCTGTTAACCGAAAGGTTGGTGGTTCGAGCCCACCTGGGGGCGAAATCGTTTTAATCGCCACCGAGGTGAGGACGTATGTCCACTTTGATAGAGATACACAGCTAGTGTGACAATTTGGCTGTGTTTGAATGATGCCACCCAGCCTTATACACATTCAGCCACGTGACAGTGGAGGTAAAAACATGGCCCTATGCGGACGTTCTACCGTTTTCCTATTAATTCGGCATGTGTGACACTGCAGTAGAGCGACGACCACTACAAAAGATGTATTATTTACATTTCATTTCGGCGTATACACCGCGAGTGCCATATGACAGGGCCTCTCTCTCGATGTCGATCTGCATTTGGCGTCTCTTAAGTGTCGGTCTGCAGTAGGCCGCTGTTGGCCGAGCGGCGTGCAGTCGCCTTACATGAAGCCCCCAGTGCCACTGTGGACGATGTAGCCAGAGAGAGGAGTCGAAAGGCGCGTTTCACAGTAGAGCCACGCTATCCCACAAGCTGTGCACTAGGTCAAGTTTTGCGCAGACCGCAAACCTTTGGTGGCTTGACGCTCGTCGTCGATCGTAAGGGTGAAACAGTGAAGAGAGTTGGAAAACGGTAAGGTGGACACCTCCAGCAGCATCTGTGTGTCAAATCCGATATCTGGTCGAGGGCTGTAAGATTCAGTATGATGACGTGACAAGTCGGGAGTAGCTCACGAACGCAAAGCTGCGGCCTTCTTAGCTCAGTGGTAGAGCACTGGTCTCGTAAACCAGGGGTCGTGAGTTCGACCCTCACAGAAGGCATTCATTTTTTTAACTTTGCTGCTGAGAGCAGAGCTAGCTCGAGCAGCATCTAACAGATGGCAGTGCACTGAATGAAGGGGAAGTTCTACAACCGATAAAGAGTGCTCTACTTGCATCAGAGGTTTACTGGATGTGTAGGCGGAACACTGTTTTGTATGCATTTTGTAGTATAATGTCATGCTTGGCGATGTCATTCGTTTATGAGCCCCACTACAGTGTGCATGCACGTTATCCATGTGAAGAGGCGTAAGCAGATACTACCATTCTGCGAGGTGCCTGCGAAAAGTACACGAGTTGCATTGATGAAGAGAGCAGAAGTGACCGAAAGTTAAGGCCTCCGTGGCGCAATCGGCTAGCGCGTTCGGCTGTTAACCGAAAGGTTGGTGGTTCGAGCCCACCTGGGGGCGAAATCGTTTTAATCGCCACCGAGGTGAGGACGTATGTCCACTTTGATAGAGATACACAGCTAGTGTGACAATTTGGCTGTGTTTGAATGATGCCACCCAGCCTTATACACATTCAGCCACGTGACAGTGGAGGTAAAAACATGGCCCTATGCGGACGTTCTACCGTTTTCCTATTAATTCGGCATGTGTGACACTGCAGTAGAGCGACGACCACTACAAAAGATGTATTATTTACATTTCATTTCGGCGTATACACCGCGAGTGCCATATGACAGGGCCTCTCTCTCGATGTCGATCTGCATTTGGCGTCTCTTAAGTGTCGGTCTGCAGTAGGCCGCTGTTGGCCGAGCGGCGTGCAGTCGCCTTACATGAAGCCCCCAGTGCCACTGTGGACGATGTAGCCAGAGAGAGGAGTCGAAAGGCGCGTTTCACAGTAGAGCCACGCTATCCCACAAGCTGTGCACTAGGTCAAGTTTTGCGCAGACCGCAAACCTTTGGTGGCTTGACGCTCGTCGTCGATCGTAAGGGTGAAACAGTGAAGAGAGTTGGAAAACGGTAAGGTGGACACCTCCAGCAGCATCTGTGTGTCAAATCCGATATCTGGTCGAGGGCTGTAAGATTCAGTATGATGACGTGACAAGTCGGGAGTAGCTCACGAACGCAAAGCTGCGGCCTTCTTAGCTCAGTGGTAGAGCACTGGTCTCGTAAACCAGGGGTCGTGAGTTCGACCCTCACAGAAGGCATTCATTTTTTTAACTTTGCTGCTGAGAGCAGAGCTAGCTCGAGCAGCATCTAACAGATGGCAGTGCACTGAATGAAGGGGAAGTTCTACAACCGATAAAGAGTGCTCTACTTGCATCAGAGGTTTACTGGATGTGTAGGCGGAACACTGTTTTGTATGCATTTTGTAGTATAATGTCATGCTTGGCGATGTCATTCGTTTATGAGCCCCACTACAGTGTGCATGCACGTTATCCATGTGAAGAGGCGTAAGCAGATACTACCATTCTGCGAGGTGCCTGCGAAAAGTACACGAGTTGCATTGATGAAGAGAAGTGACCGAAAGTTAAGGCCTCCGTGGCGCAATCGGCTAGCGCGTTCGGCTGTTAACCGAAAGGTTGGTGGTTCGAGCCCACCCGGGGGCGAAATCGTTTTAATCGCCACCGAGGTGAGGACGTATGTCCACTTTGATAGAGATACACAGCTAGTGTGACAATTTGGCTGTGTTTGAATGATGCCACCCAGCCTTATACACATTCAGCCACGTGACAGTGGAGGTAAAAACATGGCCCTATGCGGACGTTCTACCGTTTTCCTATTAATTCGGCATGTGTGACACTGCAGTAGAGCGACGACCACTACAAAAGATGTATTATTTACATTTCATTTCGGCGTATACACCGCGAGTGCCATATGACAGGGCCTCTCTCTCGATGTCGATCTGCATTTGGCGTCTCTTAAGTGTCGGTCTGCAGTAGGCCGCTGTTGGCCGAGCGGCGTGCAGTCGCCTTACATGAAGCCCCCAGTGCCACTGTGGACGATGTAGCCAGAGAGAGGAGTCGAAAGGCGCGTTTCACAGTAGAGCCACGCTATCCCACAAGCTGTGCACTAGGTCAAGTTTTGCGCAGACCGCAAACCTTTGGTGGCTTGACGCTCGTCGTCGATCGTAAGGGTGAAACAGTGAAGAGAGTTGGAAAACGGTAAGGTGGACACCTCCAGCAGCATCTGTGTGTCAAATCCGATATCTGGTCGAGGGCTGTAAGATTCAGTATGATGACGTGACAAGTCGGGAGTAGCTCACGAACGCAAAGCTGCGGCCTTCTTAGCTCAGTGGTAGAGCACTGGTCTCGTAAACCAGGGGTCGTGAGTTCGACCCTCACAGAAGGCATTCATTTTTTTAACTTTGCTGCTGAGAGCAGAGCTAGCTCGAGCAGCATCTAACAGATGGCAGTGCACTGAATGAAGGGGAAGTTCTACAACCGATAAAGAGTGCTCTACTTGCATCAGAGGTTTACTGGATGTGTAGGCGGAACACTGTTTTGTATGCATTTTGTAGTATAATGTCATGCTTGGCGATGTCATTCGTTTATGAGCCCCACTACAGTGTGCATGCACGTTATCCATGTGAAGAGGCGTAAGCAGATACTACCATTCTGCGAGGTGCCTGCGAAAAGTACACGAGTTGCATTGATGAAGAGAGCAGAAGTGACCGAAAGTTAAGGCCTCCGTGGCGCAATCGGCTAGCGCGTTCGGCTGTTAACCGAAAGGTTGGTGGTTCGAGCCCACCCGGGGGCGAAATCGTTTTAATCGCCACCGAGGTGAGGACGTATGTCCACTTTGATAGAGATACACAGCTAGTGTGACAATTTGGCTGTGTTTGAATGATGCCACCCAGCCTTATACACATTCAGCCACGTGACAGTGGAGGTAAAAACATGGCCCTATGCGGACGTTCTACCGTTTTCCTATTAATTCGGCATGTGTGACACTGCAGCAGAGCGACGACCACTACAAAAGATGTATTATTTACATTTCATTTCGGCGTATACACCGCGAGTGCCATATGACAGGGCCTCTCTCTCGATGTCGATCTGCATTTGGCGTCTCTTAAGTGTCGGTCTGCAGTAGGCCGCTGTTGGCCGAGCGGCGTGCAGTCGCCTTACATGAAGCCCCCAGTGCCACTGTGGACGATGTAGCCAGAGAGAGGAGTCGAAAGGCGCGTTTCACAGTAGAGCCACGCTATCCCACAAGCTGTGCACTAGGTCAAGTTTTGCGCAGACCGCAAACCTTTGGTGGCTTGACGCTCGTCGTCGATCGTAAGGGTGAAACAGTGAAGAGAGTTGGAAAACGGTAAGGTGGACACCTCCAGCAGCATCTGTGTGTCAAATCCGATATCTGGTCGAGGGCTGTAAGATTCAGTATGATGACGTGACAAGTCGGGAGTAGCTCACGAACGCAAAGCTGCGGCCTTCTTAGCTCAGTGGTAGAGCACTGGTCTCGTAAACCAGGGGTCGTGAGTTCGACCCTCACAGAAGGCATTCATTTTTTTAACTTTGCTGCTGAGAGCAGAGCTAGCTCGAGCAGCATCTAACAGATGGCAGTGCACTGAATGAAGGGGAAGTTCTACAACCGATAAAGAGTGCTCTACTTGCATCAGAGGTTTACTGGATGTGTAGGCGGAACACTGTTTTGTATGCATTTTGTAGTATAATGTCATGCTTGGCGATGTCATTCGTTTATGAGCCCCACTACAGTGTGCATGCACGTTATCCATGTGAAGAGGCGTAAGCAGATACTACCATTCTGCGAGGTGCCTGCGAAAAGTACACGAGTTGCATTGATGAAGAGAGCAGAAGTGACCGAAAGTTAAGGCCTCCGTGGCGCAATCGGCTAGCGCGTTCGGCTGTTAACCGAAAGGTTGGTGGTTCGAGCCCACCTGGGGGCGAAATCGTTTTAATCGCCACCGAGGTGAGGACGTATGTCCACTTTGATAGAGATACACAGCTAGTGTGACAATTTGGCTGTGTTTGAATGATGCCACCCAGCCTTATACACATTCAGCCACGTGACAGTGGAGGTAAAAACATGGCCCTATGCGGACGTTCTACCGTTTTCCTATTAATTCGGCATGTGTGACACTGCAGTAGAGCGACGACCACTACAAAAGATGTATTATTTACATTTCATTTCGGCGTATACACCGCGAGTGCCATATGACAGGGCCTCTCTCTCGATGTCGATCTGCATTTGGCGTCTCTTAAGTGTCGGTCTGCAGTAGGCCGCTGTTGGCCGAGCGGCGTGCAGTCGCCTTACATGAAGCCCCCAGTGCCACTGTGGACGATGTAGCCAGAGAGAGGAGTCGAAAGGCGCGTTTCACAGTAGAGCCACGCTATCCCACAAGCTGTGCACTAGGTCAAGTTTTGCGCAGACCGCAAACCTTTGGTGGCTTGACGCTCGTCGTCGATCGTAAGGGTGAAACAGTGAAGAGAGTTGGAAAACGGTAAGGTGGACACCTCCAGCAGCATCTGTGTGTCAAATCCGATATCTGGTCGAGGGCTGTAAGATTCAGTATGATGACGTGACAATTCGGGAGTAGCTCACGAACGCAAAGCTGCGGCCTTCTTAGCTCAGTGGTAGAGCACTGGTCTCGTAAACCAGGGGTCGTGAGTTCGACCCTCACAGAAGGCATTCATTTTTTTAACTTTGCTGCTGAGAGCAGAGCTAGCTCGAGCAGCATCTAACAGATGGCAGTGCACTGAATGAAGGGGAAGTTCTACAACCGATAAAGAGTGCTCTACTTGCATCAGAGGTTTACTGGATGTGTAGGCGGAACACTGTTTTGTATGCATTTTGTAGTATAATGTCATGCTTGGCGATGTCATTCGTTTATGAGCCCCACTACAGTGTGCATGCACGTTATCCATGTGAAGAGGCGTAAGCAGATACTACCATTCTGCGAGGTGCCTGCGAAAAGTACACGAGTTGCATTGATGAAGAGAGCAGAAGTGACCGAAAGTTAAGGCCTCCGTGGCGCAATCGGCTAGCGCGTTCGGCTGTTAACCGAAAGGTTGGTGGTTCGAGCCCACCTGGGGGCGAAATCGTTTTAATCGCCACCGAGGTGAGGACGTATGTCCACTTTGATAGAGATACACAGCTAGTGTGACAATTTGGCTGTGTTTGAATGATGCCACCCAGCCTTATACACATTCAGCCACGTGACAGTGGAGGTAAAAACATGGCCCTATGCGGACGTTCTACCGTTTTCCTATTAATTCGGCATGTGTGACACTGCAGTAGAGCGACGACCACTACAAAAGATGTATTATTTACATTTCATTTCGGCGTATACACCGCGAGTGCCATATGACAGGGCCTCTCTCTCGATGTCGATCTGCATTTGGCGTCTCTTAAGTGTCGGTCTGCAGTAGGCCGCTGTTGGCCGAGCGGCGTGCAGTCGCCTTACATGAAGCCCCCAGTGCCACTGTGGACGATGTAGCCAGAGAGAGGAGTCGAAAGGCGCGTTTCACAGTAGAGCCACGCTATCCCACAAGCTGTGCACTAGGTCAAGTTTTGCGCAGACCGCAAACCTTTGGTGGCTTGACGCTCGTCGTCGATCGTAAGGGTGAAACAGTGAAGAGAGTTGGAAAACGGTAAGGTGGACACCTCCAGCAGCATCTGTGTGTCAAATCCGATATCTGGTCGAGGGCTGTAAGATTCAGTATGATGACGTGACAAGTCGGGAGTAGCTCACGAACGCAAAGCTGCGGCCTTCTTAGCTCAGTGGTAGAGCACTGGTCTCGTAAACCAGGGGTCGTGAGTTCGACCCTCACAGAAGGCATTCATTTTTTTAACTTTGCTGCTGAGAGCAGAGCTAGCTCGAGCAGCATCTAACAGATGGCAGTGCACTGAATGAAGGGGAAGTTCTACAACCGATAAAGAGTGCTCTACTTGCATCAGAGGTTTACTGGATGTGTAGGCGGAACACTGTTTTGTATGCATTTTGTAGTATAATGTCATGCTTGGCGATGTCATTCGTTTATGAGCCCCACTACAGTGTGCATGCACGTTATCCATGTGAAGAGGCGTAAGCAGATACTACCATTCTGCGAGGTGCCTGCGAAAAGTACACGAGTTGCATTGATGAAGAGAGCAGAAGTGACCGAAAGTTAAGGCCTCCGTGGCGCAATCGGCTAGCGCGTTCGGCTGTTAACCGAAAGGTTGGTGGTTCGAGCCCACCTGGGGGCGAAATCGTTTTAATCGCCACCGAGGTGAGGACGTATGTCCACTTTGATAGAGATACACAGCTAGTGTGACAATTTGGCTGTGTTTGAATGATGCCACCCAGCCTTATACACATTCAGCCACGTGACAGTGGAGGTAAAAACATGGCCCTATGCGGACGTTCTACCGTTTTCCTATTAATTCGGCATGTGTGACACTGCAGTAGAGCGACGACCACTACAAAAGATGTATTATTTACATTTCATTTCGGCGTATACACCGCGAGTGCCATATGACAGGGCCTCTCTCTCGATGTCGATCTGCATTTGGCGTCTCTTAAGTGTCGGTCTGCAGTAGGCCGCTGTTGGCCGAGCGGCGTGCAGTCGCCTTACATGAAGCCCCCAGTGCCACTGTGGACGATGTAGCCAGAGAGAGGAGTCGAAAGGCGCGTTTCACAGTAGAGCCACGCTATCCCACAAGCTGTGCACTAGGTCAAGTTTTGCGCAGACCGCAAACCTTTGGTGGCTTGACGCTCGTCGTCGATCGTAAGGGTGAAACAGTGAAGAGAGTTGGAAAACGGTAAGGTGGACACCTCCAGCAGCATCTGTGTGTCAAATCCGATATCTGGTCGAGGGCTGTAAGATTCAGTATGATGACGTGACAAGTCGGGAGTAGCTCACGAACGCAAAGCTGCGGCCTTCTTAGCTCAGTGGTAGAGCACTGGTCTCGTAAACCAGGGGTCGTGAGTTCGACCCTCACAGAAGGCATTCATTTTTTTAACTTTGCTGCTGAGAGCAGAGCTAGCTCGAGCAGCATCTAACAGATGGCAGTGCACTGAATGAAGGGGAAGTTCTACAACCGATAAAGAGTGCTCTACTTGCATCAGAGGTTTACTGGATGTGTAGGCGGAACACTGTTTTGTATGCATTTTGTAGTATAATGTCATGCTTGGCGATGTCATTCGTTTATGAGCCCCACTACAGTGTGCATGCACGTTATCCATGTGAAGAGGCGTAAGCAGATACTACCATTCTGCGAGGTGCCTGCGAAAAGTACACGAGTTGCATTGATGAAGAGAGCAGAAGTGACCGAAAGTTAAGGCCTCCGTGGCGCAATCGGCTAGCGCGTTCGGCTGTTAACCGAAAGGTTGGTGGTTCGAGCCCACCTGGGGGCGAAATCGTTTTAATCGCCACCGAGGTGAGGACGTATGTCCACTTTGATAGAGATACACAGCTAGTGTGACAATTTGGCTGTGTTTGAATGATGCCACCCAGCCTTATACACATTCAGCCACGTGACAGTGGAGGTAAAAACATGGCCCTATGCGGACGTTCTACCGTTTTCCTATTAATTCGGCATGTGTGACACTGCAGTAGAGCGACGACCACTACAAAAGATGTATTATTTACATTTCATTTCGGCGTATACACCGCGAGTGCCATATGACAGGGCCTCTCTCTCGATGTCGATCTGCATTTGGCGTCTCTTAAGTGTCGGTCTGCAGTAGGCCGCTGTTGGCCGAGCGGCGTGCAGTCGCCTTACATGAAGCCCCCAGTGCCACTGTGGACGATGTAGCCAGAGAGAGGAGTCGAAAGGCGCGTTTCACAGTAGAGCCACGCTATCCCACAAGCTGTGCACTAGGTCAAGTTTTGCGCAGACCGCAAACCTTTGGTGGCTTGACGCTCGTCGTCGATCGTAAGGGTGAAACAGTGAAGAGAGTTGGAAAACGGTAAGGTGGACACCTCCAGCAGCATCTGTGTGTCAAATCCGATATCTGGTCGAGGGCTGTAAGATTCAGTATGATGACGTGACAAGTCGGGAGTAGCTCACGAACGCAAAGCTGCGGCCTTCTTAGCTCAGTGGTAGAGCACTGGTCTCGTAAACCAGGGGTCGTGAGTTCGACCCTCACAGAAGGCATTCATTTTTTTAACTTTGCTGCTGAGAGCAGAGCTAGCTCGAGCAGCATCTAACAGATGGCAGTGCACTGAATGAAGGGGAAGTTCTACAACCGATAAAGAGTGCTCTACTTGCATCAGAGGTTTACTGGATGTGTAGGCGGAACACTGTTTTGTATGCATTTTGTAGTATAATGTCATGCTTGGCGATGTCATTCGTTTATGAGCCCCACTACAGTGTGCATGCACGTTATCCATGTGAAGAGGCGTAAGCAGATACTACCATTCTGCGAGGTGCCTGCGAAAAGTACACGAGTTGCATTGATGAAGAGAGCAGAAGTGACCGAAAGTTAAGGCCTCCGTGGCGCAATCGGCTAGCGCGTTCGGCTGTTAACCGCAAGGTTGGTGGTTCGAGCCCACCCGGGGGCGAAATCGTTTTAATCGCCACCGAGGTGAGGACGTATGTCCACTTTGATAGAGATACACAGCTAGTGTGACAATTTGGCTGTGTTTGAATGATGCCACCCAGCCTTATACACATTCAGCCACGTGACAGTGGAGGTAAAAACATGGCCCTATGCGGACGTTCTACCGTTTTCCTATTAATTCGGCATGTGTGACACTGCAGTAGAGCGACGACCACTACAAAAGATGTATTATTTACATTTCATTTCGGCGTATACACCGCGAGTGCCATATGACAGGGCCTCTCTCTCGATGTCGATCTGCATTTGGCGTCTCTTAAGTGTCGGTCTGCAGTAGGCCGCTGTTGGCCGAGCGGCGTGCAGTCGCCTTACATGAAGCCCCCAGTGCCACTGTGGACGATGTAGCCAGAGAGAGGAGTCGAAAGGCGCGTTTCACAGTAGAGCCACGCTATCCCACAAGCTGTGCACTAGGTCAAGTTTTGCGCAGACCGCAAACCTTTGGTGGCTTGACGCTCGTCGTCGATCGTAAGGGTGAAACAGTGAAGAGAGTTGGAAAACGGTAAGGTGGACACCTCCAGCAGCATCTGTGTGTCAAATCCGATATCTGGTCGAGGGCTGTAAGATTCAGTATGATGACGTGACAAGTCGGGAGTAGCTCACGAACGCAAAGCTGCGGCCTTCTTAGCTCAGTGGTAGAGCACTGGTCTCGTAAACCAGGGGTCGTGAGTTCGACCCTCACAGAAGGCATTCATTTTTTTAACTTTGCTGCTGAGAGCAGAGCTAGCTCGAGCAGCATCTAACAGATGGCAGTGCACTGAATGAAGGGGAAGTTCTACAACCGATAAAGAGTGCTCTACTTGCATCAGAGGTTTACTGGATGTGTAGGCGGAACACTGTTTTGTATGCATTTTGTAGTATAATGTCATGCTTGGCGATGTCATTCGTTTATGAGCCCCACTACAGTGTGCATGCACGTTATCCATGTGAAGAGGCGTAAGCAGATACTACCATTCTGCGAGGTGCCTGCGAAAAGTACACGAGTTGCATTGATGAAGAGAGCAGAAGTGACCGAAAGTTAAGGCCTCCGTGGCGCAATCGGCTAGCGCGTTCGGCTGTTAACCGAAAGGTTGGTGGTTCGAGCCCACCTGGGGGCGAAATCGTTTTAATCGCCACCGAGGTGAGGACGTATGTCCACTTTGATAGAGATACACAGCTAGTGTGACAATTTGGCTGTGTTTGAATGATGCCACCCAACCTTATATACATTCAGCCACGTGACAGTGGAGGTAAAAACATGGCCCTATGCGGACGTTCTACCGTTTTCCTATTAATTCGGCATGTGTGACACTGCAGTAGAGCGACGACCACTACAAAAGATGTATTATTTACATTTCATTTCGGCGTATACACCGCGAGTGCCATATGACAGGGCCTCTCTCTCGATGTCGATCTGCATTTGGCGTCTCTTAAGTGTCGGTCTGCAGTAGGCCGCTGTTGGCCGAGCGGCGTGCAGTCGCCTTACATGAAGCCCCCAGTGCCACTGTGGACGATGTAGCCAGAGAGAGGAGTCGAAAGGCGCGTTTCACAATAGAGCCACGCTATCCCACAAGCTGTGCACTAGGTCAAGTTTTGCGCAGACCGCAAACCTTTGGTGGCTTGACGCTCGTCGTCGATCGTAAGGGTGAAACAGTGAAGAGAGTTGGAAAACGGTAAGGTGGACACCTCCAGCAGCATCTGTGTGTCAAATCCGATATCTGGTCGAGGGCTGTAAGATTCAGTATGATGACGTGACAAGTCGGGAGTAGCTCACGAACGCAAAGCTGCGGCCTTCTTAGCTCAGTGGTAGAGCACTGGTCTCGTAAACCAGGGGTCGTGAGTTCGACCCTCACAGAAGGCATTCATTTTTTTAACTTTGCTGCTGAGAGCAGAGCTAGCTCGAGCAGCATCTAACAGATGGCAGTGCACTGAATGAAGGGGAAGTTCTACAACCGATAAAGAGTGCTCTACTTGCATCAGAGGTTTACTGGATGTGTAGGCGGAACACTGTTTTGTATGCATTTTGTAGTATAATGTCATGCTTGGCGATGTCATTCGTTTATGAGCCCCACTACAGTGTGCATGCACGTTATCCATGTGAAGAGGCGTAAGCAGATACTACCATTCTGCGAGGTGCCTGCGAAAAGTACACGAGTTGCATTGATGAAGAGAGCAGAAGTGACCGAAAGTTAAGGCCTCCGTGGCGCAATCGGCTAGCGCGTTCGGCTGTTAACCGAAAGGTTGGTGGTTCGAGCCCACCCGGGGGCGAAATCGTTTTAATCGCCACCGAGGTGAGGACGTATGTCCACTTTGATAGAGATACACAGCTAGTGTGACAATTTGGCTGTGTTTGAATGATGCCACCCAGCCTTATACACATTCAGCCACGTGACAGTGGAGGTAAAAACATGGCCCTATGCGGACGTTCTACCGTTTTCCTATTAATTCGGCATGTGTGACACTGCAGTAGAGCGACGACCACTACAAAAGATGTATTATTTACATTTCATTTCGGCGTATACACCGCGAGTGCCATATGACAGGGCCTCTCTCTCGATGTCGATCTGCATTTGGCGTCTCTTAAGTGTCGGTCTGCAGTAGGCCGCTGTTGGCCGAGCGGCGTGCAGTCGCCTTACATGAAGCCCCCAGTGCCACTGTGGACGATGTAGCCAGAGAGAGGAGTCGAAAGGCGCGTTTCACAGTAGAGCCACGCTATCCCACAAGCTGTGCACTAGGTCAAGTTTTGCGCAGACCGCAAACCTTTGGTGGCTTGACGCTCGTCGTCGATCGTAAGGGTGAAACAGTGAAGAGAGTTGGAAAACGGTAAGGTGGACACCTCCAGCAGCATCTGTGTGTCAAATCCGATATCTGGTCGAGGGCTGTAAGATTCAGTATGATGACGTGACAATTCGGGAGTAGCTCACGAACGCAAAGCTGCGGCCTTCTTAGCTCAGTGGTAGAGCACTGGTCTCGTAAACCAGGGGTCGTGAGTTCGACCCTCACAGAAGGCATTCATTTTTTTAACTTTGCTGCTGAGAGCAGAGCTAGCTCGAGCAGCATCTAACAGATGGCAGTGCACTGAATGAAGGGGAAGTTCTACAACCGATAAAGAGTGCTCTACTTGCATCAGAGGTTTACTGGATGTGTAGGCGGAACACTGTTTTGTATGCATTTTGTAGTATAATGTCATGCTTGGCGATGTCATTCGTTTATGAGCCCCACTACAGTGTGCATGCACGTTATCCATGTGAAGAGGCGTAAGCAGATACTACCATTCTGCGAGGTGCCTGCGAAAAGTACACGAGTTGCATTGATGAAGAGAGCAGAAGTGACCGAAAGTTAAGGCCTCCGTGGCGCAATCGGCTAGCGCGTTCGGCTGTTAACCGAAAGGTTGGTGGTTCGAGCCCACCCGGGGGCGAAATCGTTTTAATCGCCACCGAGGTGAGGACGTATGTCCACTTTGATAGAGATACACAGCTAGTGTGACAATTTGGCTGTGTTTGAATGATGCCACCCAGCCTTATACACATTCAGCCACGTGACAGTGGAGGTAAAAACATGGCCCTATGCGGACGTTCTACCGTTTTCCTATTAATTCGGCATGTGTGACACTGCAGTAGAGCGACGACCACTACAAAAGATGTATTATTTACATTTCATTTCGGCGTATACACCGCGAGTGCCATATGACAGGGCCTCTCTCTCGATGTCGATCTGCATTTGGCGTCTCTTAAGTGTCGGTCTGCAGTAGGCCGCTGTTGGCCGAGCGGCGTGCAGTCGCCTTACATGAAGCCCCCAGTGCCACTGTGGACGATGTAGCCAGAGAGAGGAGTCGAAAGGCGCGTTTCACAGTAGAGCCACGCTATCCCACAAGCTGTGCACTAGGTCAAGTTTTGCGCAGACCGCAAACCTTTGGTGGCTTGACGCTCGTCGTCGATCGTAAGGGTGAAACAGTGAAGAGAGTTGGAAAACGGTAAGGTGGACACCTCCAGCAGCATCTGTGTGTCAAATCCGATATCTGGTCGAGGGCTGTAAGATTCAGTATGATGACGTGACAAGTCGGGAGTAGCTCACGAACGCAAAGCTGCGGCCTTCTTAGCTCAGTGGTAGAGCACTGGTCTCGTAAACCAGGGGTCGTGAGTTCGACCCTCACAGAAGGCATTCATTTTTTTAACTTTGCTGCTGAGAGCAGAGCTAGCTCGAGCAGCATCTAACAGATGGCAGTGCACTGAATGAAGGGGAAGTTCTACAACCGATAAAGAGTGCTCTACTTGCATCAGAGGTTTACTGGATGTGTAGGCGGAACACTGTTTTGTATGCATTTTGTAGTATAATGTCATGCTTGGCGATGTCATTCGTTTATGAGCCCCACTACAGTGTGCATGCACGTTATCCATGTGAAGAGGCGTAAGCAGATACTACCATTCTGCGAGGTGCCTGCGAAAAGTACACGAGTTGCATTGATGAAGAGAAGTGACCGAAAGTTAAGGCCTCCGTGGCGCAATCGGCTAGCGCGTTCGGCTGTTAACCGAAAGGTTGGTGGTTCGAGCCCACCCGGGGGCGAAATCGTTTTAATCGCCACCGAGGTGAGGACGTATGTCCACTTTGATAGAGATACACAGCTAGTGTGACAATTTGGCTGTGTTTGAATGATGCCACCCAGCCTTATACACATTCAGCCACGTGACAGTGGAGGTAAAAACATGGCCCTATGCGGACGTTCTACCGTTTTCCTATTAATTCGGCATGTGTGACACTGCAGTAGAGCGACGACCACTACAAAAGATGTATTATTTACATTTCATTTCGGCGTATACACCGCGAGTGCCATATGACAGGGCCTCTCTCTCGATGTCGATCTGCATTTGGCGTCTCTTAAGTGTCGGTCTGCAGTAGGCCGCTGTTGGCCGAGCGGCGTGCAGTCGCCTTACATGAAGCCCCCAGTGCCACTGTGGACGATGTAGCCAGAGAGAGGAGTCGAAAGGCGCGTTTCACAGTAGAGCCACGCTATCCCACAAGCTGTGCACTAGGTCAAGTTTTGCGCAGACCGCAAACCTTTGGTGGCTTGACGCTCGTCGTCGATCGTAAGGGTGAAACAGTGAAGAGAGTTGGAAAACGGTAAGGTGGACACCTCCAGCAGCATCTGTGTGTCAAATCCGATATCTGGTCGAGGGCTGTAAGATTCAGTATGATGACGTGACAAGTCGGGAGTAGCTCACGAACGCAAAGCTGCGGCCTTCTTAGCTCAGTGGTAGAGCACTGGTCTCGTAAACCAGGGGTCGTGAGTTCGACCCTCACAGAAGGCATTCATTTTTTTAACTTTGCTGCTGAGAGCAGAGCTAGCTCGAGCAGCATCTAACAGATGGCAGTGCACTGAATGAAGGGGAAGTTCTACAACCGATAAAGAGTGCTCTACTTGCATCAGAGGTTTACTGGATGTGTAGGCGGAACACTGTTTTGTATGCATTTTGTAGTATAATGTCATGCTTGGCGATGTCATTCGTTTATGAGCCCCACTACAGTGCGCATGCACGTTATCCATGTGAAGAGGCGTAAGCAGATACTACCATTCTGCGAGGTGCCTGCGAAAAGTACACGAGTTGCATTGATGAAGAGAGCAGAAGTGACCGAAAGTTAAGGCCTCCGTGGCGCAATCGGCTAGCGCGTTCGGCTGTTAACCGAAAGGTTGGTGGTTCGAGCCCACCCGGGGGCGAAATCGTTTTAATCGCCACCGAGGTGAGGACGTATGTCCACTTTGATAGAGATACACAGCTAGTGTGACAATTTGGCTGTGTTTGAATGATGCCACCCAGCCTTATACACATTCAGCCACGTGACAGTGGAGGTAAAAACATGGCCCTATGCGGACGTTCTACCGCTTTCCTATTCATTCGGCATGTGTGACACTGCAGTAGAGCGACGACCACTACAAAAGATGTATTATTTACATTTCATTTCGGCGTATACACCGCGAGTGCCATATGACAGGGCCTCTCTCTCGATGTCGATCTGCATTTGGCGTCTCTTAAGTGTCGGTCTGCAGTAGGCCGCTGTTGGCCGAGCGGCGTGCAGTCGCCTTACATGAAGCCCCCAGTGCCACTGTGGACGATGTAGCCAGAGAGAGGAGTCGAAAGGCGCGTTTCACAGTAGAGCCACGCTATCCCACAAGCTGTGCACTAGGTCAAGTTTTGCGCAGACCGCAAACCTTTGGTGGCTTGACGCTCGTCGTCGATCGTAAGGGTGAAACAGTGAAGAGAGTTGGAAAACGGTAAGGTGGACACCTCCAGCAGCATCTGTGTGTCAAATCCGATATCTGGTCGAGGGCTGTAAGATTCAGTATGATGACGTGACAATTCGGGAGTAGCTCACGAACGCCAAGCTGCGGCCTTCTTAGCTCAGTGGTAGAGCACTGGTCTCGTAAACCAGGGGTCGTGAGTTCGACCCTCACAGAAGGCATTCATTTTTTTAACTTTGCTGCTGAGAGCAGAGCTAGCTCGAGCAGCATCTAACAGATGGCAGTGCACTGAATGAAGGGGAAGTTCTACAACCGATATAGAGTGCTCTACTTGCATCAGAGGTTTACTGGATGTGTAGGCGGAACACTGTTTTGTATGCATTTTGTAGTATAATGTCATGCTTGGCGATGTCATTCGTTTATGAGCCCCACTACAGTGTGCATGCACGTTATCCATGTGAAGAGGCGTAAGCAGATACTACCATTCTGCGAGGTGCCTGCGAAAAGTACACGAGTTGCATTGATGAAGAGAGCAGAAGTGACCGAAAGTTAAGGCCTCCGTGGCGCAATCGGCTAGCGCGTTCGGCTGTTAACCGAAAGGTTGGTGGTTCGAGCCCACCTGGGGGCGAAATCGTTTTAATCGCCACCGAGGTGAGGACGTATGTCCACTTTGATAGAGATACACAGCTAGTGTGACAATTTGGCTGTGTTTGAATGATGCCACCCAGCCTTATACACATTCAGCCACGTGACAGTGGAGGTAAAAACATGGCCCTATGCGGACGTTCTACCGTTTTCCTATTAATTCGGCATGTGTGACACTGCAGTAGAGCGACGACCACTACAAAAGATGTATTATTTACATTTCATTTCGGCGTATACACCGCGAGTGCCATATGACAGGGCCTCTCTCTCGATGTCGATCTGCATTTGGCGTCTCTTAAGTGTCGGTCTGCAGTAGGCCGCTGTTGGCCGAGCGGCGTGCAGTCGCCTTACATGAAGCCCCCAGTGCCACTGTGGACGATGTAGCCAGAGAGAGGAGTCGAAAGGCGCGTTTCACAGTAGAGCCACGCTATCCCACAAGCTGTGCACTAGGTCAAGTTTTGCGCAGACCGCAAACCTTTGGTGGCTTGACGCTCGTCGTCGATCGTAAGGGTGAAACAGTGAAGAGAGTTGGAAAACGGTAAGGTGGACACCTCCAGCAGCATCTGTGTGTCAAATCCGATATCTGGTCGAGGGCTGTAAGATTCAGTATGATGACGTGACAAGTCGGGAGTAGCTCACGAACGCAAAGCTGCGGCCTTCTTAGCTCAGTGGTAGAGCACTGGTCTCGTAAACCAGGGGTCGTGAGTTCGACCCTCACAGAAGGCATTCATTTTTTTAACTTTGCTGCTGAGAGCAGAGCTAGCTCGAGCAGCATCTAACAGATGGCAGTGCACTGAATGAAGGGGAAGTTCTACAACCGATAAAGAGTGCTCTACTTGCATCAGAGGTTTACTGGATGTGTAGGCGGAACACTGTTTTGTATGCATTTTGTAGTATAATGTCATGCTTGGCGATGTCATTCGTTTATGAGCCCCACTACAGTGTGCATGCACGTTATCCATGTGAAGAGGCGTAAGCAGATACTACCATTCTGCGAGGTGCCTGCGAAAAGTACACGAGTTGCATTGATGAAGAGAGCAGAAGTGACCGAAAGTTAAGGCCTCCGTGGCGCAATCGGCTAGCGCGTTCGGCTGTTAACCGAAAGGTTGGTGGTTCGAGCCCACCCGGGGGCGAAATCGTTTTAATCGCCACCGAGGTGAGGACGTATGTCCACTTTGATAGAGATACACAGCTAGTGTGACAATTTGGCTGTGTTTGAATGATGCCACCCAGCCTTATACACATTCAGCCACGTGACAGTGGAGGTAAAAACATGGCCCTATGCGGACGTTCTACCGTTTTCCTATTAATTCGGCATGTGTGACACTGCAGTAGAGCGACGACCACTACAAAAGATGTATTATTTACATTTCATTTCGGCGTATACACCGCGAGTGCCATATGACAGGGCCTCTCTCTCGATGTCGATCTGCATTTGGCGTCTCTTAAGTGTCGGTCTGCAGTAGGCCGCTGTTGGCCGAGCGGCGTGCAGTCGCCTTACATGAAGCCCCCAGTGCCACTGTGGACGATGTAGCCAGAGAGAGGAGTCGAAAGGCGCGTTTCACAGTAGAGCCACGCTATCCCACAAGCTGTGCACTAGGTCAAGTTTTGCGCAGACCGCAAACCTTTGGTGGCTTGACGCTCGTCGTCGATCGTAAGGGTGAAACAGTGAAGAGAGTTGGAAAACGGTAAGGTGGACACCTCCAGCAGCATCTGTGTGTCAAATCCGATATCTGGTCGAGGGCTGTAAGATTCAGTATGATGACGTGACAATTCGGGAGTAGCTCACGAACGCAAAGCTGCGGCCTTCTTAGCTCAGTGGTAGAGCACTGGTCTCGTAAACCAGGGGTCGTGAGTTCGACCCTCACAGAAGGCATTCATTTTTTTAACTTTGCTGCTGAGAGCAGAGCTAGCTCGAGCAGCATCTAACAGATGGCAGTGCACTGAATGAAGGGGAAGTTCTACAACCGATAAAGAGTGCTCTACTTGCATCAGAGGTTTACTGGATGTGTAGGCGGAACACTGTTTTGTATGCATTTTGTAGTATAATGTCATGCTTGGCGATGTCATTCGTTTATGAGCCCCACTACAGTGTGCATGCACGTTATCCATGTGAAGAGGCGTAAGCAGATACTACCATTCTGCGAGGTGCCTGCGAAAAGTACACGAGTTGCATTGATGAAGAGAGCAGAAGTGACCGAAAGTTAAGGCCTCCGTGGCGCAATCGGCTAGCGCGTTCGGCTGTTAACCGAAAGGTTGGTGGTTCGAGCCCACCCGGCGGCGAAATCGTTTTAATCGCCACCGAGGTGAGGACGTATGTCCACTTTGATAGAGATACACAGCTAGTGTGACAATTTGGCTGTGTTTGAATGATGCCACCCAGCCTTATACACATTCAGCCACGTGACAGTGGAGGTAAAAACATGGCCCTATGCGGACGTTCTACCGTTTTCCTATTCATTCGGCATGTGTGACACTGCAGTAGAGCGACGACCACTACAAAAGATGTATTATTTACATTTCATTTCGGCGTATACACCGCGAGTGCCATATGACAGGGCCTCTCTCTCGATGTCGATCTGCATTTGGCGTCTCTTAAGTGTCGGTCTGCAGTAGGCCGCTGTTGGCCGAGCGGCGTGCAGTCGCCTTACATGAAGCCCCCAGTGCCACTGTGGACGATGTAGCCAGAGAGAGGAGTCGAAAGGCGCGTTTCACAGTAGAGCCACGCTATCCCACAAGCTGTGCACTAGGTCAAGTTTTGCGCAGACCGCAAACCTTTGGTGGCTTGACGCTCGTCGTCGATCGTAAGGGTGAAACAGTGAAGAGAGTTGGAAAACGGTAAGGTGGACACCTCCAGCAGCATCTGTGTGTCAAATCCGATATCTGGTCGAGGGCTGTAAGATTCAGTATGATGACGTGACAATTCGGGAGTAGCTCACGAACGCAAAGCTGCGGCCTTCTTAGCTCAGTGGTAGAGCACTGGTCTCGTAAACCAGGGGTCGTGAGTTCGACCCTCACAGAAGGCATTCATTTTTTTAACTTTGCTGCTGAGAGCAGAGCTAGCTCGAGCAGCATCTAACAGATGGCAGTGCACTGAATGAAGGGGAAGTTCTACAACCGATAAAGAGTGCTCTACTTGCATCAGAGGTTTACTGGATGTGTAGGCGGAACACTGTTTTGTATGCATTTTGTAGTATAATGTCATGCTTGGCGATGTCATTCGTTTATGAGCCCCACTACAGTGTGCATGCACGTTATCCATGTGAAGAGGCGTAAGCAGATACTACCATTCTGCGAGGTGCCTGCGAAAAGTACACGAGTTGCATTGATGAAGAGAGCAGAAGTGACCGAAAGTTAAGGCCTCCGTGGCGCAATCGGCTAGCGCGTTCGGCTGTTAACCGAAAGGTTGGTGGTTCGAGCCCACCCGGGGGCGAAATCGTTTTAATCGCCACCGAGGTGAGGACGTATGTCCACTTTGATAGAGATACACAGCTAGTGTGACAATTTGGCTGTGTTTGAATGATGCCACCCAGCCTTATACACATTCAGCCACGTGACAGTGGAGGTAAAAACATGGCCCTATGCGGACGTTCTACCGTTTTCCTATTAATTCGGCATGTGTGACACTGCAGTAGAGCGACGACCACTACAAAAGATGTATTATTTACATTTCATTTCGGCGTATACACCGCGAGTGCCATATGACAGGGCCTCTCTCTCGATGTCGATCTGCATTTGGCGTCTCTTAAGTGTCGGTCTGCAGTAGGCCGCTGTTGGCCGAGCGGCGTGCAGTCGCCTTACATGAAGCCCCCAGTGCCACTGTGGACGATGTAGCCAGAGAGAGGAGTCGAAAGGCGCGTTTCACAGTAGAGCCACGCTATCCCACAAGCTGTGCACTAGGTCAAGTTTTGCGCAGACCGCAAACCTTTGGTGGCTTGACGCTCGTCGTCGATCGTAAGGGTGAAACAGTGAAGAGAGTTGGAAAACGGTAAGGTGGACACCTCCAGCAGCATCTGTGTGTCAAATCCGATATCTGGTCGAGGGCTGTAAGATTCAGTATGATGACGTGACAAGTCGGGAGTAGCTCACGAACGCAAAGCTGCGGCCTTCTTAGCTCAGTGGTAGAGCACTGGTCTCGTAAACCAGGGGTCGTGAGTTCGACCCTCACAGAAGGCATTCATTTTTTTAACTTTGCTGCTGAGAGCAGAGCTAGCTCGAGCAGCATCTAACAGATGGCAGTGCACTGAATGAAGGGGAAGTTCTACAACCGATAAAGAGTGCTCTACTTGCATCAGAGGTTTACTGGATGTGTAGGCGGAACACTGTTTTGTATGCATTTTGTAGTATAATGTCATGCTTGGCGATGTCATTCGTTTATGAGCCCCACTACAGTGTGCATGCACGTTATCCATGTGAAGAGGCGTAAGCAGATACTACCATTCTGCGAGGTGCCTGCGAAAAGTACACGAGTTGCATTGATGAAGAGAGCAGAAGTGACCGAAAGTTAAGGCCTCCGTGGCGCAATCGGCTAGCGCGTTCGGCTGTTAACCGCAAGGTTGGTGGTTCGAGCCCACCCGGGGGCGAAATCGTTTTAATCGCCACCGAGGTGAGGACGTATGTCCACTTTGATAGAGATACACAGCTAGTGTGACAATTTGGCTGTGTTTGAATGATGCCACCCAGCCTTATACACATTCAGCCACGTGACAGTGGAGGTAAAAACATGGCCCTATGCGGACGTTCTACCGTTTTCCTATTAATTCGGCATGTGTGACACTGCAGTAGAGCGACGACCACTACAAAAGATGTATTATTTACATTTCATTTCGGCGTATACACCGCGAGTGCCATATGACAGGGCCTCTCTCTCGATGTCGATCTGCATTTGGCGTCTCTTAAGTGTCGGTCTGCAGTAGGCCGCTGTTGGCCGAGCGGCGTGCAGTCGCCTTACATGAAGCCCCCAGTGCCACTGTGGACGATGTAGCCAGAGAGAGGAGTCGAAAGGCGCGTTTCACAGTAGAGCCACGCTATCCCACAAGCTGTGCACTAGGTCAAGTTTTGCGCAGACCGCAAACCTTTGGTGGCTTGACGCTCGTCGTCGATCGTAAGGGTGAAACAGTGAAGAGAGTTGGAAAACGGTAAGGTGGACACCTCCAGCAGCATCTGTGTGTCAAATCCGATATCTGGTCGAGGGCTGTAAGATTCAGTATGATGACGTGACAAGTCGGGAGTAGCTCACGAACGCAAAGCTGCGGCCTTCTTAGCTCAGTGGTAGAGCACTGGTCTCGTAAACCAGGGGTCGTGAGTTCGACCCTCACAGAAGGCATTCATTTTTTTAACTTTGCTGCTGAGAGCAGAGCTAGCTCGAGCAGCATCTAACAGATGGCAGTGCACTGAATGAAGGGGAAGTTCTACAACCGATAAAGAGTGCTCTACTTGCATCAGAGGTTTACTGGATGTGTAGGCGGAACACTGTTTTGTATGCATTTTGTAGTATAATGTCATGCTTGGCGATGTCATTCGTTTATGAGCCCCACTACAGTGTGCATGCACGTTATCCATGTGAAGAGGCGTATGCAGATACTACCATTCTGCGAGGTGCCTGCGAAAAGTACACGAGTTGCATTGATGAAGAGAGCAGAAGTGACCGAAAGTTAAGGCCTCCGTGGCGCAATCGGCTAGCGCGTTCGGCTGTTAACCGAAAGGTTGGTGGTTCGAGCCCACCCGGGGGCGAAATCGTTTTAATCGCCACCGAGGTGAGGACGTATGTCCACTTTGATAGAGATACACAGCTAGTGTGACAATTTGGCTGTGTTTGAATGATGCCACCCAGCCTTATACACA
This sequence comes from Schistocerca cancellata, assembly GCF_023864275.1. Taxonomy (NCBI): domain Eukaryota; kingdom Metazoa; phylum Arthropoda; class Insecta; order Orthoptera; family Acrididae; genus Schistocerca; species Schistocerca cancellata. Next base: position 350,565 of record NW_026046841.1, read on the forward strand.
TTCAGCCACGTGACAGTGGAGGTAAAAACATGGCCCTATGCGGACGTTCTACCGTTTTCCTATTAATTCGGCATGTGTGACACTGCAGTAGAGCGACGACCACTACAAAAGATGTATTATTTACATTTCATTTCGGCGTATACACCGCGAGTGCCATATGACAGGGCCTCTCTCTCGATGTCGATCTGCATTTGGCGTCTCTTAAGTGTCGGTCTGCAGTAGGCCGCTGTTGGCCGAGCGGCGTGCAGTCGCCTTACATGAAGCCCCCAGTGCCACTGTGGACGATGTAGCCAGAGAGAGGAGTCGAAAGGCGCGTTTCACAGTAGAGCCACGCTATCCCACAAGCTGTGCACTAGGTCAAGTTTTGCGCAGACCGCAAACCTTTGGTGGCTTGACGCTCGTCGTCGATCGTAAGGGTGAAACAGTGAAGAGAGTTGGAAAACGGTAAGGTGGACACCTCCAGCAGCATCTGTGTGTCAAATCCGATATCTGGTCGAGGGCTGTAAGATTCAGTATGATGACGTGACAAGTCGGGAGTAGCTCACGAACGCAAAGCTGCGGCCTTCTTAGCTCAGTGGTAGAGCACTGGTCTCGTAAACCAGGGGTCGTGAGTTCGACCCTCACAGAAGGCATTCATTTTTTTAACTTTGCTGCTGAGAGCAGAGCTAGCTCGAGCAGCATCTAACAGATGGCAGTGCACTGAATGAAGGGGAAGTTCTACAACCGATAAAGAGTGCTCTACTTGCATCAGAGGTTTACTGGATGTGTAGGCGGAACACTGTTTTGTATGCATTTTGTAGTATAATGTCATGCTTGGCGATGTCATTCGTTTATGAGCCCCACTACAGTGTGCATGCACGTTATCCATGTGAAGAGGCGTAAGCAGATACTACCATTCTGCGAGGTGCCTGCGAAAAGTACACGAGTTGCATTGATGAAGAGAGCAGAAGTGACCGAAAGTTAAGGCCTCCGTGGCGCAATCGGCTAGCGCGTTCGGCTGTTAACCGCAAGGTTGGTGGTTCGAGCCCACCCGGGGGCGAAATCGTTTTAATCGCCACCGAGGTGAGGACGTATGTCCACTTTGATAGAGATACACAGCTAGTGTGACAATTTGGCTGTGTTTGAATGATGCCACCCAGCCTTATACACATTCAGCCACGTGACAGTGGAGGTAAAAACATGGCCCTATGCGGACGTTCTACCGTTTTCCTATTAATTCGGCATGTGTGACACTGCAGTAGAGCGACGACCACTACAAAAGATGTATTATTTACATTTCATTTCGGCGTATACACCGCGAGTGCCATATGACAGGGCCTCTCTCTCGATGTCGATCTGCATTTGGCGTCTCTTAAGTGTCGGTCTGCAGTAGGCCGCTGTTGGCCGAGCGGCGTGCAGTCGCCTTACATGAAGCCCCCAGTGCCACTGTGGACGATGTAGCCAGAGAGAGGAGTCGAAAGGCGCGTTTCACAGTAGAGCCACGCTATCCCACAAGCTGTGCACTAGGTCAAGTTTTGCGCAGACCGCAAACCTTTGGTGGCTTGACGCTCGTCGTCGATCGTAAGGGTGAAACAGTGAAGAGAGTTGGAAAACGGTAAGGTGGACACCTCCAGCAGCATCTGTGTGTCAAATCCGATATCTGGTCGAGGGCTGTAAGATTCAGTATGATGACGTGACAAGTCGGGAGTAGCTCACGAACGCAAAGCTGCGGCCTTCTTAGCTCAGTGGTAGAGCACTGGTCTCGTAAACCAGGGGTCGTGAGTTCGACCCTCACAGAAGGCATTCATTTTTTTAACTTTGCTGCTGAGAGCAGAGCTAGCTCGAGCAGCATCTAACAGATGGCAGTGCACTGAATGAAGGGGAAGTTCTACAACCGATAAAGAGTGCTCTACTTGCATCAGAGGTTTACTGGATGTGTAGGCGGAACACTGTTTTGTATGCATTTTGTAGTATAATGTCATGCTTGGCGATGTCATTCGTTTATGAGCCCCACTACAGTGTGCATGCACGTTATCCATGTGAAGAGGCGTATGCAGATACTACCATTCTGCGAGGTGCCTGCGAAAAGTACACGAGTTGCATTGATGAAGAGAGCAGAAGTGACCGAAAGTTAAGGCCTCCGTGGCGCAATCGGCTAGCGCGTTCGGCTGTTAACCGAAAGGTTGGTGGTTCGAGCCCACCCGGGGGCGAAATCGTTTTAATCGCCACCGAGGTGAGGACGTATGTCCACTTTGATAGAGATACACAGCTAGTGTGACAATTTGGCTGTGTTTGAATGATGCCACCCAGCCTTATACACATTCAGCCACGTGACAGTGGAGGTAAAAACATGGCCCTATGCGGACGTTCTACCGTTTTCCTATTAATTCGGCATGTGTGACACTGCAGTAGAGCGACGACCACTACAAAAGATGTATTATTTACATTTCATTTCGGCGTATACACCGCGAGTGCCATATGACAGGGCCTCTCTCTCGATGTCGATCTGCATTTGGCGTCTCTTAAGTGTCGGTCTGCAGTAGGCCGCTGTTGGCCGAGCGGCGTGCAGTCGCCTTACATGAAGCCCCCAGTGCCACTGTGGACGATGTAGCCAGAGAGAGGAGTCGAAAGGCGCGTTTCACAGTAGAGCCACGCTATCCCACAAGCTGTGCACTAGGTCAAGTTTTGCGCAGACCGCAAACCTTTGGTGGCTTGACGCTCGTCGTCGATCGTAAGGGTGAAACAGTGAAGAGAGTTGGAAAACGGTAAGGTGGACACCTCCAGCAGCATCTGTGTGTCAAATCCGATATCTGGTCGAGGGCTGTAAGATTCAGTATGATGACGTGACAAGTCGGGAGTAGCTCACGAACGCAAAGCTGCGGCCTTCTTAGCTCAGTGGTAGAGCACTGGTCTCGTAAACCAGGGGTCGTGAGTTCGACCCTCACAGAAGGCATTCATTTTTTTAACTTTGCTGCTGAGAGCAGAGCTAGCTCGAGCAGCATCTAACAGATGGCAGTGCACTGAATGAAGGGGAAGTTCTACAACCGATAAAGAGTGCTCTACTTGCATCAGAGGTTTACTGGATGTGTAGGCGGAACACTGTTTTGTATGCATTTTGTAGTATAATGTCATGCTTGGCGATGTCATTCGTTTATGAGCCCCACTACAGTGTGCATGCACGTTATCCATGTGAAGAGGCGTATGCAGATACTACCATTCTGCGAGGTGCCTGCGAAAAGTACACGAGTTGCATTGATGAAGAGAGCAGAAGTGACCGAAAGTTAAGGCCTCCGTGGCGCAATCGGCTAGCGCGTTCGGCTGTTAACCGAAAGGTTGGTGGTTCGAGCCCACCCGGGGGCGAAATCGTTTTAATCGCCACCGAGGTGAGGACGTATGTCCACTTTGATAGAGATACACAGCTAGTGTGACAATTTGGCTGTGTTTGAATGATGCCACCCAGCCTTATACACATTCAGCCACGTGACAGTGGAGGTAAAAACATGGCCCTATGCGGACGTTCTACCGTTTTCCTATTAATTCGGCATGTGTGACACTGCAGTAGAGCGACGACCACTACAAAAGATGTATTATTTACATTTCATTTCGGCGTATACACCGCGAGTGCCATATGACAGGGCCTCTCTCTCGATGTCGATCTGCATTTGGCGTCTCTTAAGTGTCGGTCTGCAGTAGGCCGCTGTTGGCCGAGCGGCGTGCAGTCGCCTTACATGAAGCCCCCAGTGCCACTGTGGACGATGTAGCCAGAGAGAGGAGTCGAAAGGCGCGTTTCACAGTAGAGCCACGCTATCCCACAAGCTGTGCACTAGGTCAAGTTTTGCGCAGACCGCAAACCTTTGGTGGCTTGACGCTCGTCGTCGATCGTAAGGGTGAAACAGTGAAGAGAGTTGGAAAACGGTAAGGTGGACACCTCCAGCAGCATCTGTGTGTCAAATCCGATATCTGGTCGAGGGCTGTAAGATTCAGTATGATGACGTGACAAGTCGGGAGTAGCTCACGAACGCAAAGCTGCGGCCTTCTTAGCTCAGTGGTAGAGCACTGGTCTCGTAAACCAGGGGTCGTGAGTTCGACCCTCACAGAAGGCATTCATTTTTTTAACTTTGCTGCTGAGAGCAGAGCTAGCTCGAGCAGCATCTAACAGATGGCAGTGCACTGAATGAAGGGGAAGTTCTACAACCGATAAAGAGTGCTCTACTTGCATCAGAGGTTTACTGGATGTGTAGGCGGAACACTGTTTTGTATGCATTTTGTAGTATAATGTCATGCTTGGCGATGTCATTCGTTTATGAGCCCCACTACAGTGTGCATGCACGTTATCCATGTGAAGAGGCGTAAGCAGATACTACCATTCTGCGAGGTGCCTGCGAAAAGTACACGAGTTGCATTGATGAAGAGAGCAGAAGTGACCGAAAGTTAAGGCCTCCGTGGCGCAATCGGCTAGCGCGTTCGGCTGTTAACCGAAAGGTTGGTGGTTCGAGCCCACCCGGGGGCGAAATCGTTTTAATCGCCACCGAGGTGAGGACGTATGTCCACTTTGATAGAGATACACAGCTAGTGTGACAATTTGGCTGTGTTTGAATGATGCCACCCAGCCTTATACACATTCAGCCACGTGACAGTGGAGGTAAAAACATGGCCCTATGCGGACGTTCTACCGTTTTCCTATTAATTCGGCATGTGTGACACTGCAGTAGAGCGACGACCACTACAAAAGATGTATTATTTACATTTCATTTCGGCGTATACACCGCGAGTGCCATATGACAGGGCCTCTCTCTCGATGTCGATCTGCATTTGGCGTCTCTTAAGTGTCGGTCTGCAGTAGGCCGCTGTTGGCCGAGCGGCGTGCAGTCGCCTTACATGAAGCCCCCAGTGCCACTGTGGACGATGTAGCCAGAGAGAGGAGTCGAAAGGCGCGTTTCACAGTAGAGCCACGCTATCCCACAAGCTGTGCACTAGGTCAAGTTTTGCGCAGACCGCAAACCTTTGGTGGCTTGACGCTCGTCGTCGATCGTAAGGGTGAAACAGTGAAGAGAGTTGGAAAACGGTAAGGTGGACACCTCCAGCAGCATCTGTGTGTCAAATCCGATATCTGGTCGAGGGCTGTAAGATTCAGTATGATGACGTGACAATTTGGGAGTAGCTCACGAACGCAAAGCTGCGGTCTTCTTAGCTCAGTGGTAGAGCACTGGTCTCGTAAACCAGGGGTCGTGAGTTCGACCCTCACAGAAGGCATTCATTTTTTTAACTTTGCTGCTGAGAGCAGAGCTAGCTCGAGCAGCATCTAACAGATGGCAGTGCACTGAATGAAGGGGAAGTTCTACAACCGATAAAGAGTGTTCTACTTGCATCAGAGATTTACTGGATGTGTAGGCGGAACACTGTTTTGTATGCATTTTGTAGTATAATGTCATGCTTGGCGATGTCATTCGTTTATGAGCCCCACTACAGTGTGCATGCACGTTATCCATGTGAAGAGGCGTAAGCAGATACTACCATTCTGCGAGGTGCCTGCGAAAAGTACACGAGTTGCATTGATGAAGAGAGCAGAAGTGACCGAAAGTTAAGGCCTCCGTGGCGCAATCGGCTAGCGCGTTCGGCTGTTAACCGAAAGGTTGGTGGTTCGAGCCCACCCGGGGGCGAAATCGTTTTAATCGCCACCGAGGTGAGGACGTATGTCCACTTTGATAGAGATACACAGCTAGTGTGACAATTTGGCTGTGTTTGAATGATGCCACCCAGCCTTATACACATTCAGCCACGTGACAGTGGAGGTAAAAACATGGCCCTATGCGGACGTTCTACCGTTTTCCTATTAATTCGGCATGTGTGACACTGCAGTAGAGCGACGACCACTACAAAAGATGTATTATTTACATTTCATTTCGGCGTATACACCGCGAGTGCCATATGACAGGGCCTCTCTCTCGATGTCGATCTGCATTTGGCGTCTCTTAAGTGTCGGTCTGCAGTAGGCCGCTGTTGGCCGAGCGGCGTGCAGTCGCCTTACATGAAGCCCCCAGTGCCACTGTGGACGATGTAGCCAGAGAGAGGAGTCGAAAGGCGCGTTTCACAGTAGAGCCACGCTATCCCACAAGCTGTGCACTAGGTCAAGTTTTGCGCAGACCGCAAACCTTTGGTGGCTTGACGCTCGTCGTCGATCGTAAGGGTGAAACAGTGAAGAGAGTTGGAAAACGGTAAGGTGGACACCTCCAGCAGCATCTGTGTGTCAAATCCGATATCTGGTCGAGGGCTGTAAGATTCAGTATGATGACGTGACAATTTGGGAGTAGCTCACGAACGCAAAGCTGCGGCCTTCTTAGCTCAGTGGCAGTCGGGCTTGAGAAGCCGTGCGGCGCGGACGTGCTGTTTACGTCCTTGCCGCGACAAACAGCTTCGCGGAAGCGGCGAGTGTTGTGCTAGCGGCGCAGCGTCTATCGTACACAGGTGACGTTCACATGGCTCACTCTTTACGTAAGTCGACTGTAAAGTTCACATTCGAGAACCGCTATGCCCGACCAAAAGCGCTTGAAGTTGAACGGTTTTTGAGAGAGGTAGTGAAATTGGATCCTAACGAACTATTTGGTATCCATCTTTCGATAGTGGCAAGTGTTGTATATGTGAAACTTATCAATGACGATTGCTGTGACCGACTGATTCGATCGTCGGGAGGTTCTTATAAGTTCCTTCACTCCGATGGCAATGTAGGGACAGTCCTGGTGGAACCAGCGGGCATTGGTATCAGAACGGTACGTGTCTTCGAATTACCATTTGAGGTGACTGCCCACCAAGTCACTTCAGCCTTGCAACCCTATGGGACGGTCCTCGCCCATACAGAGGAGAAGTGGATGAGCTTTGAGACGTACCCTGTTCTTAATGGAGTACGTCAAGTGAGAATCGACCTTCAGAAGCATATCCCCTCCTATGTCTACGTTTGTGGCTGCAGAGCGATCGTCATGTATGATGGCCAACCTCGTACATGCTCTGGTTGTGGAAAAGAAGGGCACGTACGATCGGAGTGTCTCCAACGACGAATTGCGCAATTGCCGGTGGGCGAGAACCTCGATCCGCAGCGGTCCCAAGCTTGGCCACTTACATATGTTGCTGCTGCGCGAGGAGCTGCGGTGCCAGATCCTCCCGCTGCATCACAGGAGCCGGCCATGCTGCAGGATGCCCCGGTGGTCGACCGATCTGTGCGGCTGGAGTCAGACGCCCCTAGTTCGGATGTCTCCGCACATGTGGAACCTCCGCGGACGGAAGTGATGGACGTGGTCTCTGATGTGACGCCCGAGACGGGAGCGGACTCCGAAACACCTAGTGTGGGACAGTCTCAACCTTCAGACGCGGAGGACGCCCATACTTCTCGGCACCAACAAAAGAAGCGCAAGAAACAACGTATCGCGCCCCCAGATGCCGGCGAAGCAGCTCGCCCATATCGTGAAAAAGCCACCCGGATTGCACAAACGCAGCGCGGCACTCCGGCGACGAGTTCTGCAACAGACCTGGCCCCTACGCAGCGAGAGGCAAGCCCCCCGGGTCACTGTGGCGTTGACGCCTGCATTGCGACCCCCATGGATGTGAGTACGACGCGACCCCTTGAACCATGTGATGAGTCGGATCGCAAACTTCCTAACTTGCACCGCGCCGCCCCTGTGCATAATGAAGTAAATTGGGCTGATGATGTTGAGCTTGACGCACAGGATGCAGGACCGACGGACAAATCACTGGCCGTGGACGACACCCATGGTACCATGGGTAATGCATTACGACCAGGATCCAGTGAGCCAGTCGACGGCTCGGAGAAAGGACAGCGAGCCTAAAAGCAGAAGGTGTCGCGGAGTAGTGCCCAATGAACCCTCAACAGGCGTATCGCATAGCGACAATCAACATTAATAAAATCAGCAGTGCTCGTAAACTGCAGCTTCTCAGTGACATGTTACGAGCGGCGGAAGTCGATATCGCCCTGTTACAGGAGGTAAGGGAGTCGGATCTCCAGTCCTTGCGCACATATACCGCTCATGTCCATCCTGGTACCGCGCACGAACTGGGCACTGCCATCTTAACCAAAGAGGGTATCGGCGTTACGGATGTCGCGTTTCTACCTTCGGCGAGAGGTACAGCGCTTACGCTCGCTGGCGTCCGCATTATCAATGTCTATGCTCCATCTGGCTCAAGCAATAGAGGCGCCCGCTCCGAATTCTATAGGACTGACATAATGCCCCTGTTCGCGGGCAGGTACGATCACGTCGTTTTCGGAGGTGACTTCAACTGCGTGCTGTCACCCCGCGACCAGACGCCGAACTACAACACGTGCCCGGAGCTCTCTGCCATTATACGTGACATGGCCTTGCTGGACACGTGGACCTGCCTCCATGGCGACGCGCCGGGATTCACGTACTTTACGGCTACGTCAGCGAGCCGCCTGGACCGCATATATACGTCGCGCGAGCTTCGTCTCAGTCTTCAGCAGTCGGAACTCTGGCCGACGATCTTTTCAGATCATTTGGCATATATCTGCACCATCACCCTGGCGCGCCAGGCAACCTATCGCGGCAGAGGATTGTGGAAACTGAATGTCGCTGTTCTGAAGGATAGTGATTGCCGTGTACAAGTCACCGACACCTGGACGAAATGCTTACGTCGCACACACGCATATCAGTCGGTGCTCCTCTGGTGGATACATTGCGCCAAACCGGCCTTGCGGAGGACACTAATGAACTACTCCCGCGATAGGATGCGGTGGTACAATGACACAGTGGAATTTTACTTTAGTGTCCTCCGTGATCTGTACAACAGTCCCGCACAACGACCGGTTAGTCTTGTCGAAATCAACCGCGTCAAAGCCAAACTGTTGCATCTCATGCGCCACAAGATGGATGGCACCGTCATTCGAGCACGACAGGGAGATGAGGTCGCGCACGAACGTCCCTCATTGCACCACGTGGTAAGGGAAAAGCGGCAGTATACAAGGAAACTCATCACGGCACTTCGGACGGTGGACGGCCAGCGGTTAACCACTCAGGCCGAGATCAAAAAAGGGTTCGTGGATTACTATGCCAGTCTGTACTCGCAGAAGACACCAGATCGACAGGCACTTACTGACATACTCACGGCCCTGCCGCGCCGACTCGATCGCGACACTGTTGATGCACTGCAGGAAGATGTGACGGAAGAGGAAGTGGCGACGGCCTTGGCAAAGGGTCGCAAGAATAAATCCCCTGGGCCCGATGGACTGCCTATAGAATTCTACAGAGAATTTCAAAGTCTCCTAACGCCGATGTTGCGACAATTGTACCAGGAGCTACTCAATCCTGAAGTGGCAATCCCTCGCGAATTTACGCAGGGCCTAATCATTCCAGTCCCGAAGACGTCGTCCGGATGCTCTGTGCATCAATTCCGGCCGATCACACTGCTTAACAGTGATTACAAACTCTTTGCACGACTCCTGGCCCTTCGTTTACGACCGGCCCTTACACGGTTAACGGGAAAAGACCAAACTGGAGTTGGTGACAATCGCGCTATTCATATGGCGTTATGTGACTACCGTGATCTGATCGCCATCGCAGATGCGTGTAGAATGCAAGGTGCCATGCTTGCAGTCGACTTAGAAAAAGCCTTTGATGCCGTCGGCCATGACTTTCTCCACGAAACACTGACGGCGATGTGTTTTCCACAACGGCTCATTGCGTCTATCTTGCGGCTTCTTCATGGATCAGAGTCAATGGTCTTAGTAAACGGACTTTTAGCAGGACCCGTACGGATACACTGCTCTGTCCGGCAGGGGTGTCCCCTCTCCATGAGCTTGTTTGCCCTCGCGATTGAGCCGCTGTTGGTTTCACTCCACACAACGCTACGGGGCGTCACTGTGCGAGATGATAAATTTGTGTACCGTGCTTACGCGGATGATGTCGTCATCTTAGTACGTTCGAACGCAGAGGTTGACATGGCAATAGCTCTGATTGAGAGATATGGCAAAGCGGCTGGTGCACAGCTCAACAGGCGGAAATCGGGAATTATGCACATTGGACGCGGGTTATCCGCGCAACCAGAAACCCGCATTAAGGTGCTTACAGAGATGAAATGTTTGGGAGTAACGTACACTAAGAATATGCACCGCACGATCGCTCTCAACTACAAGCGCCTCTTGCACAATATCCGCGCCAGTATCCGCCTCCACACCTTACGGTCCCTCGATGCGCTGCAAAAGGTCGAATTCGTTAACACCTACCTGGTGTCGAAGATTATATATATAGCGCGAATATTTCCCATGCCGCCGGCGACAGCGGACAGACTTCAGGCCGTCTTCGGCCATTACGTGAACCACGGACATCTCTTTAAGGTCCGTAACGCGACGCTCACTCTCCCGGTGACAGCTGGCGGCCTCGGACTCATCAATGTATACGTCAAGGCCTTGGCTTTGTTCGTGCGACTGACGCTATGGCATTGGAAACGCGACCATAGCCGTCTGATCTCCTTCCTCCTGACTGAAATCGTGCCACCTACCCTGGATCCGCCGATCGATATTCACCACATCCCTACAGCCTTGTGCCACTGCCGTACTTTTCTGCTAGAATACAGTTACCTGCGGAAGATGCTGCGCATTGACGACCTGCCCACAGTCCGCAGTGTGTATGGCACCCTCATGTTGAGACAGCGACGGAATGTGGTCGAAAGCAAATATCCTCGGTATGACTGGACTGCGGTCTGGTGCAATATCCACCCCCCTAACTTACCGACGGCGGCGCGGGCCACGTGGTACTATTACGTGAATCGTAAATACCCAACGCATTCACGTTTGCATCAGATTCATCTCGCGGCATCGCCGCTGTGCCCGACGTGCCAACTGCAAGATACGGACCTCCACCGGCTAGTTTGCGGGGCTGCAACGGAAGTATGGCAACTGCTTTGTCGCCTATTGGCCTTCATCCAACGCACGGCGCCGCACGCCATTTCAATGATGTCCCTACTCTGCCCTGATGATAATCCGTACCCGCGAACGAAGAGACACGCAGTACATTGGTTGATGGGGATAACTGTGTACTACCTATTAAGCACATCGGAACATGATCTTGGCGAGTACAGATCTTTTTTGGAGAACCAACACTTGATGCTGAAGCGAACACAGACCTACCGAAAACATTAAGCCAATTTTCTTATGAAGGTGTTTGAAGACTTTCTGGTGAACCGTTGACGAAAGGCATGAGCAGTTAGTCTATATATCGCTGTCTGGAGATGGTGGTATATACACGTGTAACAATTGTGTAAAAAAAGCCACAAAGCATCCATGCACCTAAAAAAAAAAAAAAAAAAAAAAAAAAAAAAAAAAAAGTAGAGTCCTCTCCGAATTCACCGGTTATAAATTTGCATCGAGAAGACGGCCTGGAGTCCGGAAGGTCGGAAAGTCTATCTCCACCGTGTCCCCGGCGGACATACGTTCCGGAAGGGAACCTTATGATTTTGGCCCAGGAAGGGCATCTTCATTTTGCTGTTATTAAGTTAAAAAAAAAAAAAAAAAAAAAAACAAGTGGTAGAGTGTCTGCTTCGCAAATTAAAAAAAGTAAAAAAAAATAAAAGAAAAAAAAAAAAAGAAAAAAAAAACGAAAAAAAAAAAGTAGGTTAGAGCGCCGTGCTGTGAACACAAGGGCCATGTGTTCGATCGTAGCAAGTGCCATTTAATTTTTCTCTCGTAAAAGACAGTGCTTCCTCCAGCGAGACACTGCCAGGTAAAAAAAAAAAAAAAAAAAAAAAAAAAACGTGGTAGAGCACTGGTCTCGTAAACCAGGGGTCGTGAGTTCGACCCTCACAGAAGGCATTCATTTTTTTAACTTTGCTGCTGAGAGCAGAGCTAGCTCGAGCAGCATCTAACAGATGGCAGTGCACTGAATGAAGGGGAAGTTCTACAACCGATAAAGAGTGCTCTACTTGCATCAGAGGTTTACTGGATGTGTAGGCGGAACACTGTTTTGTATGCATTTTGTAGTATAATGTCATGCTTGGCGATGTCATTCGTTTATGAGCCCCACTACAGTGTGCATGCACGTTATCCATGTGAAGAGGCGTAAGCAGATACTACCATTCTGCGAGGTGCCTGCGAAAAGTACACGAGTTGCATTGATGAAGAGAGCAGAAGTGACCGAAAGTTAAGGCCTCCGTGGCGCAATCGGCTAGCGCGTTCGGCTGTTAACCGAAAGGTTGGTGGTTCGAGCCCACCCGGGGGCGAAATCGTTTTAATCGCCACCGAGGTGAGGACGTATGTCCACTTTGATAGAGATACACAGCTAGTGTGACAATTTGGCTGTGTTTGAATGATGCCACCCAGCCTTATACACATTCAGCCACGTGACAGTGGAGGTAAAAACATGGCCCTATGCGGACGTTCTACCGTTTTCCTATTCATTCGGCATGTGTGACACTGCAGTAGAGCGACGACCACTACAAAAGATGTATTATTTACATTTCATTTCGGCGTATACACCGCGAGTGCCATATGACAGGGCCTCTCTCTCGATGTCGATCTGCATTTGGCGTCTCTTAAGTGTCGGTCTGCAGTAGGCCGCTGTTGGCCGAGCGGCGTGCAGTCGCCTTACATGAAGCCCCCAGTGCCACTGTGGACGATGTAGCCAGAGAGAGGAGTCGAAAGGCGCGTTTCACAGTAGAGCCACGCTATCCCACAAGCTGTGCACTAGGTCAAGTTTTGCGCAGACCGCAAACCTTTGGTGGCTTGACGCTCGTCGTCGATCGTAAGGGTGAAACAGTGAAGAGAGTTGGAAAACGGTAAGGTGGACACCTCCAGTAGCATCTGTGTGTCAAATCCGATATCTGGTCGAGGGCTGTAAGATTCAGTATGATGACGTGACAATTCGGGAGTAGCTCACGAACGCAAAGCTGCGGCCTTCTTAGCTCAGTGGTAGAGCACTGGTCTCGTAAACCAGGGGTCGTGAGTTCGACCCTCACAGAAGGCATTCATTTTTTTAACTTTGCTGCTGAGAGCAGAGCTAGCTCGAGCAGCATCTAACAGATGGCAGTGCACTGAATGAAGGGGAAGTTCTACAACGGATAAGGAGTGCTTTACTTGCATCAGAGGTTTACTGGATGTGTAGGCGGAACACTGTTTTGTATGCATTTTGTAGTATAATGTCATGCTTGGCGATGTCATTCGTTTATGAGCCCCACTACAGTGTGCATGCACGTTATCCATGTGAAGAGGCGTAAGCAGATACTACCATTCTGCGAGGTGCCTGCGAAAAGTATACGAGTTGCATTGATAAAGAGAGCAGAAGTGACCGAAAGTCAAGGCCTCCGTGGCGCAATCGGCTAGCGCGTTCGGCTGTTAACCGAAAGGTTGGTGGTTCGAGCCCACCCGGGGGCGAAATCGTTTTAATCGCCACCGAGGTGAGGACGTATGTCCACTTTGATAGAGATACACAGCTAGTGTGACAATTTGGCTGTGTTTGAATGATGCCACACAGCCTTATACACATTCAGCCACGTGACAGTGGAGGTAAAAACATGGCCCTATGCGGACGTTCTACCGTTTTCCTATTCATTCGGCATGTGTGACACTGCAGTAGAGCGACGACCACTACAAAAGATGTATTATTTACATTTCATTTCGGCGTATACACCGCGAGTGCCATATGACAGGGCCTCTCTCTCGATGTCGATCTGCATTTGGCGTCTCTTAAGTGTCGGTCTGCAGTAGGCCGCTGTTGGCCGAGCGGCGTGCAGTCGCCTTACATGAAGCCCCCAGTGCCACTGTGGACGATGTAGCCAGAGAGAGGAGTCGAAAGGCGCGTTTCACAGTAGAGCCACGCTATCCCACAAGCTGTGCACTAGGTCAAGTTTAGCGCAGACCGCAAACCTTTGGTGGCTTGACGCTCGTCGTCGATCGTAAGGGTGAAACAGTGAAGAGAGTTGGAAAACGGTAAGGTGGACACCTCCAGCAGCATCTGTGTGTCAAATCCGATATCTGGTCGAGGGCTGTAAGATTCAGTATGATGACGTGACAATTCGGGAGTAGCTCACGAACGCCAAGCTGCGGCCTTCTTAGCTCAGTGGTGGAGTACTGGTCTCGTAAACCAGGGGTCGTGAGTTCGACCCTCACAGAAGGCATTCATTTTTTTAACTTTGCTGCTGAGAGCAGAGCTAGCTCGAGCAGCATCTAACAGATGGCAGTGCACTGAATGAAGGGGAAGTTCTACAACCGATATAGAGTGCTCTACTTGCATCAGAGGTTTACTGGATGTGTAGGCGGAACACTGTTTTGTATGCATTTTGTAGTATAATGTCATGCTTGGCAATGTCATTCGTTTCTGAGCCCCACTACAGTGTGCATGCACGTTATCCATGTGAAGAGGCGTAAGCAGATACTACCATTCTGCGAGGTGCCTGCGAAAAGTATACGAGTTGCATTGATAAAGAGAGCAGAAGTGACCGAAAGTCAAGGCCTCCGTGGCGCAATCGGCTAGCGCGTTCGGCTGTTAACCGAAAGGTTGGTGGTTCGAGCCCACCCGGGGGCGAAATCGTTTTAATCGCCACCGAGGTGAGGACGTATGTCCACTTTGATAGAGATACACAGCTAGTGTGACAATTTGGCTGTGTTTGAATGATGCCACACAGCCTTATACACATTCAGCCACGTGACAGTGGAGGTAAAAACATGGCCCTATGCGGACGTTCTACCGTTTTCCTATTCATTCGGCATGTGTGACACTGCAGTAGAGCGACGACCACTACAAAAGATGTATTATTTACATTTCATTTCGGCGTATACACCGCGAGTGCCATATGACAGGGCCTCTCTCTCGATGTCGATCTGCATTTGGCGTCTCTTAAGTGTCGGTCTGCAGTAGGCCGCTGTTGGCCGAGCGGCGTGCAGTCGCCTTACATGAAGCCCCCAGTGCCACTGTGGACGATGTAGCCAGAGAGAGGAGTCGAAAGGCGCGTTTCACAGTAGAGCCACGCTATCCCACAAGCTGTGCACTAGGTCAAGTTTTGCGCAGACCGCAAACCTTTGGTGGCTTGACGCTCGTCGTCGATCGTAAGGGTGAAACAGTGAAGAGAGTTGGAAAACGGTAAGGTGGACACCTCCAGCAGCATCTGTGTGTCAAATCCGATATCTGGTCGAGGGCTGTAAGATTCAGTATGATGACGTGACAATTCGGGAGTAGCTCACGAACGCCAAGCTGCGGCCTTCTTAGCTCAGTGGTGGAGTACTGGTCTCGTAAACCAGGGGTCGTGAGTTCGACCCTCACAGAAGGCATTCATTTTTTTTAACTTTGCTGCTGAGAGCAGAGCTAGCTCGAGCAGCATCTAACAGATGGCAGTGCACTGAATGAAGGGGAAGTTCTACAACCGATATAGAGTGCTCTACTTGCATCAGAGGTTTACTGGATGTGTAGGCGGAACACTGTTTTGTATGCATTTTGTAGTATAATGTCATGCTTGGCAATGTCATTCGTTTATGAGCCCCACTACAGTGTGCATGCACGTTATCCATGTGAAGAGGCGTAAGCAGATACTACCATTCTGCGAGGTGCCTGCGAAAAGTATACGAGTTGCATTGATAAAGAGAGCAGAAGTGACCGAAAGTCAAGGCCTCCGTGGCGCAATCGGCTAGCGCGTTCGGCTGTTAACCGAAGGGTTGGTGGTTCGAGCCCACCCGGGGGCGAAATCGTTTTAATCGCCACCGAGGTGAGGACGTATGTCCACTTTGATAGAGATACACAGCTAGTGTGACAATTTGGCTGTGTTTGAATGATGCCACACAGCCTTATACACATTCAGCCACGTGACAGTGGAGGTAAAAACATGGCCCTATGCGGACGTTCTACCGTTTTCCTATTCATTCGGCATGTGTGACACTGCAGTAGAGCGACGACCACTACAAAAGATCTATTATTTACATTTCATTTCGGCGTATACACCGCGAGTGCCATATGACAGGGCCTCTCTCTCGATGTCGATCTGCATTTGGCGTCTCTTAAGTGTCGGTCTGCAGTAGGCCGCTGTTGGCCGAGCGGCGTGCAGTCGCCTTACATGAAGCCCCCAGTGCCACTGTGGACGATGTAGCCAGAGAGAGGAGTCGAAAGGCGCGTTTCACAGTAGAGCCACGCTATCCCACAAGCTGTGCACTAGGTCAAGTTTTGCGCAGACCGCAAACCTTTGGTGGCTTGACGCTCGTCGTCGATCGTAAGGGTGAAACAGTGAAGAGAGTTGGAAAACGGTAAGGTGGACACCTCCAGCAGCATCTGTGTGTCAAATCCGATATCTGGTCGAGGGCTGTAAGATTCAGTATGATGACGTGACAATTCGGGAGTAGCTCACGAACGCCAAGCTGCGGCCTTCTTAGCTCAGTGGTAGAGCACTGGTCTCGTAAACCAGGGGTCGTGAGTTCGACCCTCACAGAAGGCATTCATTTTTTTAACTTTGCTGCTGAGAGCAGAGCTAGCTCGAGCAGCATCTAACAGATGGCAGTGCACTGAATGAAGGGGAAGTTCTACAACCGATAAAGAGTGCTCTACTTGCATCAGAGGTTTACTGGATGTGTAGGCGGAACACTGTTTTGTATGCATTTTGTAGTATAATGTCATGCTTGGCGATGTCATTCGTTTATGAGCCCCACTACAGTGTGCATGCACGTTATCCATGTGAAGAGGCGTAAGCAGATACTACCATTCTGCGAGGTGCCTGCCAAAAGTATACGAGTTGCATTGATAAAGAGAGCAGAAGTGACCGAAAGTCAAGGCCTCCGTGGCGCAATCGGCTAGCGCGTTCGGCTGTTAACCGAAAGGTTGGTGGTTCGAGCCCACCCGGGGGCGAAATCGTTTTAATCGCCACCGAGGTGAGGACGTATGTCCACTTTGATAGAGATACACAGCTAGTGTGACAATTTGGCTGTGTTTGAATGATGCCACACAGCCTTATACACATTCAGCCACGTGACAGTGGAGGTAAAAACATGGCCCTATGCGGACGTTCTACCGTTTTCCTATTCATTCGGCATGTGTGACACTGCAGTAGAGCGACGACCACTACAAAAGATGTATTATTTACATTTCATTTCGGCGTATACACCGCGAGTGCCATATGACAGGGCCTCTCTCTCGATGTCGATCTGCATTTGGCGTGCCTTAAGTGTCGGTCTGCAGTAGGCCGCTGTTGGCCGAGCGGCGTGCAGCTAGCTCGAGCAGCATCTAACAGATGGCAGTGCACTGAATGAAGGGGAAGTTCTACAACCGATATAGAGTGCTCTACTTGCATCAGAGGTTTACTGGATGTGTAGGCGGAACACTGTTTTGTATGCATTTTGTAGTATAATGTCATGCTTGGCGATGTCATTCGTTTATGAGCCCCACTACAGTGTGCATGCACGTTATCCATGTGAAGAGGCGTAAGCAGATACTACCATTCTGCGAGGTGCCTGCCAAAAGTATACGAGTTGCATTGATAAAGAGAGCAGAAGTGACCGAAAGTCAAGGCCTCCGTGGCGCAATCGGCTAGCGCGTTCGGCTGTTAACCGAAAGGTTGGTGGTTCGAGCCCACCCGGGGGCGAAATCGTTTTAATCGCCACCGAGGTGAGGACGTATGTCCACTTTGATAGAGATACACAGCTAGTGTGACAATTTGGCTGTGTTTGAATGATGCCACACAGCCTTATACACATTCAGCCACGTGACAGTGGAGGTAAAAACATGGCCCTATGCGGACGTTCTACCGTTTTCCTATTCATTCGGCATGTGTGACACTGCAGTAGAGCGACGACCACTACAAAAGATGTATTATTTACATTTCATTTCGGCGTATACACCGCGAGTGCCATATGACAGGGCCTCTCTCTCGATGTCGATCTGCATTTGGCGTGTCTTAAGTGTCGGTCTGCAGTAGGCCGCTGTTGGCCGAGCGGCGTGCAGTCGCCTTACATGAAGCCCCCAGTGCCACTGTGGACGATGTAGCCAGAGAGAGGAGTCGAAAGGCGCGTTTCACAGTAGAGCCACGCTATCCCACAAGCTGTGCACTAGGTCAAGTTTTGCGCAGACCGCAAACCTTTGGTGGCTTGACGCTCGTCGTCGATCGTAAGGGTGAAACAGTGAAGAGAGTTGGAAAACGGTAAGGTGGACACCTCCAGCAGCATCTGTGTGTCAAATCCGATATCTGGTCGAGGGCTGTAAGATTCAGTATGATGACGTGACAATTCGGGAGTAGCTCACGAACGCCAAGCTGCGGCCTTCTTAGCTCAGTGGTAGAGCACTGGTCTCGTAAACCAGGGGTCGTGAGTTCGACCCTCACAGAAGGCATTCATTTTTTTAACTTTGCTGCTGAGAGCAGAGCTAGCTCGAGCAGCATCTAACAGATGGCAGTGCACTGAATGAAGGGGAAGTTCTACAACCGATATAGAGTGCTCTACTTGCATCAGAGGTTTACTGGATGTGTAGGCGGAACACTGTTTTGTATGCATTTTGTAGTATAATGTCATGCTTGGCGATGTCATTCGTTTATGAGCCCCACTACAGTGTGCATGCACGTTATCCATGTGAAGAGGCGTAAGCAGATACTACCATTCTGCGAGGTGCCTGCGAAAAGTATACGAGTTGCATTGATAAAGAGAGCAGAAGTGACCGAAAGTCAAGGCCTCCGTGGCGCAATCGGCTAGCGCGTTCGGCTGTTAACCGAAAGGTTGGTGGTTCGAGCCCACCCGGGGGCGAAATCGTTTTAATCGCCACCGAGGTGAGGACGTATGTCCACTTTGATAGAGATACACAGCTAGTGTGACAATTTGGCTGTGTTTGAATGATGCCACACAGCCTTATACACATTCAGCCACGTGACAGTGGAGGTAAAAACATGGCCCTATGCGGACGTTCTACCGTTTTCCTATTCATTCGGCATGTGTGACACTGCAGTAGAGCGACGACCACTACAAAAGATGTATTATTTACATTTCATTTCGGCGTATACACCGCGAGTGCCATATGACAGGGCCTCTCTCTCGATGTCGATCTGCATTTGGCGTCTCTTAAGTGTCGGTCTGCAGTAGGCCGCTGTTGGCCGAGCGGCGTGCAGTCGCCTTACATGAAGCCCCCAGTGCCACTGTGGACGATGTAGCCAGAGAGAGGAGTCGAAAGGCGCGTTTCACAGTAGAGCCACGCTATCCCACAAGCTGTGCACTAGGTCAAGTTTTGCGCAGACCGCAAACCTTTGGTGGCTTGACGCTCGTCGTCGATCGTAAGGGTGAAACAGTGAAGAGAGTTGGAAAACGGTAAGGTGGACACCTCCAGCAGCATCTGTGTGTCAAATCCGATATCTGGTCGAGGGCTGTAAGATTCAGTATGATGACGTGACAATTCGGGAGTAGCTCACGAACGCCAAGCTGCGGCCTTCTTAGCTCAGTGGTAGAGCACTGGTCTCGTAAACCAGGGGTCGTGAGTTCGACCCTCACAGAAGGCATTCATTTTTTTAACTTTGCTGCTGAGAGCAGAGCTAGCTCGAGCAGCATCTAACAGATGGCAGTGCACTGAATGAAGGGGAAGTTCTACAACCGATATAGAGTGCTCTACTTGCATCAGAGGTTTACTGGATGTGTAGGCGGAACACTGTTTTGTATGCATTTTGTAGTATAATGTCATGCTTGGCGATGTCATTCGTTTATGAGCCCCACTACAGTGTGCATGCACGTTATCCATGTGAAGAGGCGTAAGCAGATACTACCATTCTGCGAGGTGCCTGCGAAAAGTATACGAGTTGCATTGATAAAGAGAGCAGAAGTGACCGAAAGTCAAGGCCTCCGTGGCGCAATCGGCTAGCGCGTTCGGCTGTTAACCGAAAGGTTGGTGGTTCGAGCCCACCCGGGGGCGAAATCGTTTTAATCGCCACCGAGGTGAGGACGTATGTCCACTTTGATAGAGATACACAGCTAGTGTGACAATTTGGCTGTGTTTGAATGATGCCACACAGCCTTATACACATTCAGCCACGTGACAGTGGAGGTAAAAACATGGCCCTATGCGGACGTTCTACCGTTTTCCTATTCATTCGGCATGTGTGACACTGCAGTAGAGCGACGACCACTACAAAAGATGTATTATTTACATTTCATTTCGGCGTATACACCGCGAGTGCCATATGACAGGGCCTCTCTCTCGATGTCGATCTGCATTTGGCGTCTCTTAAGTGTCGGTCTGCAGTAGGCCGCTGTTGGCCGAGCGGCGTGCAGTCGCCTTACATGAAGCCCCCAGTGCCACTGTGGACGATGTAGCCAGAGAGAGGAGTCGAAAGGCGCGTTTCACAGTAGAGCCACGCTATCCCACAAGCTGTGCACTAGGTCAAGTTTTGCGCAGACCGCAAACCTTTGGTGGCTTGACGCTCGTCGTCGATCGTAAGGGTGAAACAGTGAAGAGAGTTGGAAAACGGTAAGGTGGACACCTCCAGCAGCATCTGTGTGTCAAATCCGATATCTGGTCGAGGGCTGTAAGATTCAGTATGATGACGTGACAATTCGGGAGTAGCTCACGAACGCCAAGCTGCGGCCTTCTTAGCTCAGTGGTAGAGCACTGGTCTCGTAAACCAGGGGTCGTGAGTTCGACCCTCACAGAAGGCATTCATTTTTTTAACTTTGCTGCTGAGAGCAGAGCTAGCTCGAGCAGCATCTAACAGATGGCAGTGCACTGAATGAAGGGGAAGTTCTACAACCGATATAGAGTGCTCTACTTGCATCAGAGGTTTACTGGATGTGTAGGCGGAACACTGTTTTGTATGCATTTTGTAGTATAATGTCATGCTTGGCGATGTCATTCGTTTATGAGCCCCACTACAGTGTGCATGCACGTTATCCATGTGAAGAGGCGTAAGCAGATACTACCATTCTGCGAGGTGCCTGCGAAAAGTATACGAGTTGCATTGATAAAGAGAGCAGAAGTGACCGAAAGTCAAGGCCTCCGTGGCGCAATCGGCTAGCGCGTTCGGCTGTTAACCGAAAGGTTGGTGGTTCGAGCCCACCCGGGGGCGAAATCGTTTTAATCGCCACCGAGGTGAGGACGTATGTCCACTTTGATAGAGATACACAGCTAGTGTGACAATTTGGCTGTGTTTGAATGATGCCACACAGCCTTATACACATTCAGCCACGTGACAGTGGAGGTAAAAACATGGCCCTATGCGGACGTTCTACCGTTTTCCTATTCATTCGGCATGTGTGACACTGCAGTAGAGCGACGACCACTACAAAAGATGTATTATTTACATTTCATTTCGGCGTATACACCGCGAGTGCCATATGACAGGGCCTCTCTCTCGATGTCGATCTGCATTTGGCGTCTCTTAAGTGTCGGTCTGCAGTAGGCCGCTGTTGGCCGAGCGGCGTGCAGTCGCCTTACATGAAGCCCCCAGTGCCACTGTGGACGATGTAGCCAGAGAGAGGAGTCGAAAGGCGCGTTTCACAGTAGAGCCACGCTATCCCACAAGCTGTGCACTAGGTCAAGTTTTGCGCAGACCGCAAACCTTTGGTGGCTTGACGCTCGTCGTCGATCGTAAGGGTGAAACAGTGAAGAGAGTTGGAAAACGGTAAGGTGGACACCTCCAGCAGCATCTGTGTGTCAAATCCGATATCTGGTCGAGGGCTGTAAGATTCAGTATGATGACGTGACAATTCGGGAGTAGCTCACGAACGCCAAGCTGCGGCCTTCTTAGCTCAGTGGTAGAGCACTGGTCTCGTAAACCAGGGGTCGTGAGTTCGACCCTCACAGAAGGCATTCATTTTTTTAACTTTGCTGCTGAGAGCAGAGCTAGCTCGAGCAGCATCTAACAGATGGCAGTGCACTGAATGAAGGGGAAGTTCTACAACCGATATAGAGTGCTCTACTTGCATCAGAGGTTTACTGGATGTGTAGGCGGAACACTGTTTTGTATGCATTTTGTAGTATAATGTCATGCTTGGCGATGTCATTCGTTTATGAGCCCCACTACAGTGTGCATGCACGTTATCCATGTGAAGAGGCGTAAGCAGATACTACCATTCTGCGAGGTGCCTGCGAAAAGTATACGAGTTGCATTGATAAAGAGAGCAGAAGTGACCGAAAGTCAAGGCCTCCGTGGCGCAATCGGCTAGCGCGTTCGGCTGTTAACCGAAAGGTTGGTGGTTCGAGCCCACCCGGGGGCGAAATCGTTTTAATCGCCACCGAGGTGAGGACGTATGTCCACTTTGATAGAGATACACAGCTAGTGTGACAATTTGGCTGTGTTTGAATGATGCCACACAGCCTTATACACATTCAGCCACGTGACAGTGGAGGTAAAAACATGGCCCTATGCGGACGTTCTACCGTTTTCCTATTCATTCGGCATGTGTGACACTGCAGTAGAGCGACGACCACTACAAAAGATGTATTATTTACATTTCATTTCGGCGTATACACCGCGAGTGCCATATGACAGGGCCTCTCTCTCGATGTCGATCTGCATTTGGCGTCTCTTAAGTGTCGGTCTGCAGTAGGCCGCTGTTGGCCGAGCGGCGTGCAGTCGCCTTACATGAAGCCCCCAGTGCCACTGTGGACGATGTAGCCAGAGAGAGGAGTCGAAAGGCGCGTTTCACAGTAGAGCCACGCTATCCCACAAGCTGTGCACTAGGTCAAGTTTTGCGCAGACCGCAAACCTTTGGTGGCTTGACGCTCGTCGTCGATCGTAAGGGTGAAACAGTGAAGAGAGTTGGAAAACGGTAAGGTGGACACCTCCAGCAGCATCTGTGTGTCAAATCCGATATCTGGTCGAGGGCTGTAAGATTCAGTATGATGACGTGACAATTCGGGAGTAGCTCACGAACGCCAAGCTGCGGCCTTCTTAGCTCAGTGGTGGAGTACTGGTCTCGTAAACCAGGGGTCGTGAGTTCGACCCTCACAGAAGGCATTCATTTTTTTAACTTTGCTGCTGAGAGCAGAGCTAGCTCGAGCAGCATCTAACAGATGGCAGTGCACTGAATGAAGGGGAAGTTCTACAACCGATATAGAGTGCTCTACTTGCATCAGAGGTTTACTGGATGTGTAGGCGGAACACTGTTTTGTATGCATTTTGTAGTATAATGTCATGCTTGGCAATGTCATTCGTTTATGAGCCCCACTACAGTGTGCATGCACGTTATCCATGTGAAGAGGCGTAAGCAGATACTACCATTCTGCGAGGTGCCTGCGAAAAGTATACGAGTTGCATTGATAAAGAGAGCAGAAGTGACCGAAAGTCAAGGCCTCCGTGGCGCAATCGGCTAGCGCGTTCGGCTGTTAACCGAAAGGTTGGTGGTTCGAGCCCACCCGGGGGCGAAATCGTTTTAATCGCCACCGAGGTGAGGACGTATGTCCACTTTGATAGAGATACACAGCTAGTGTGACAATTTGGCTGTGTTTGAATGATGCCACACAGCCTTATACACATTCAGCCACGTGACAGTGGAGGTAAAAACATGGCCCTATGCGGACGTTCTACCGTTTTCCTATTCATTCGGCATGTGTGACACTGCAGTAGAGCGACGACCACTACAAAAGATGTATTATTTACATTTCATTTCGGCGTATACACCGCGAGTGCCATATGACAGGGCCTCTCTCTCGATGTCGATCTGCATTTGGCGTCTCTTAAGTGTCGGTCTGCAGTAGGCCGCTGTTGGCCGAGCGGCGTGCAGTCGCCTTACATGAAGCCCCCAGTGCCACTGTGGACGATGTAGCCAGAGAGAGGAGTCGAAAGGCGCGTTTCACAGTAGAGCCACGCTATCCCACAAGCTGTGCACTAGGTCAAGTTTTGCGCAGACCGCAAACCTTTGGTGGCTTGACGCTCGTCGTCGATCGTAAGGGTGAAACAGTGAAGAGAGTTGGAAAACGGTAAGGTGGACACCTCCAGCAGCATCTGTGTGTCAAATCCGATATCTGGTCGAGGGCTGTAAGATTCAGTATGATGACGTGACAATTCGGGAGTAGCTCACGAACGCCAAGCTGCGGCCTTCTTAGCTCAGTGGTGGAGTACTGGTCTCGTAAACCAGGGGTCGTGAGTTCGACCCTCACAGAAGGCATTCATTTTTTTAACTTTGCTGCTGAGAGCAGAGCTAGCTCGAGCAGCATCTAACAGATGGCAGTGCACTGAATGAAGGGGAAGTTCTACAACCGATATAGAGTGCTCTACTTGCATCAGAGGTTTACTGGATGTGTAGGCGGAACACTGTTTTGTATGCATTTTGTAGTATAATGTCATGCTTGGCGATGTCATTCGTTTATGAGCCCCACTACAGTGTGCATGCACGTTATCCATGTGAAGAGGCGTAAGCAGATACTACCATTCTGCGAGGTGCCTGCGAAAAGTATACGAGTTGCATTGATAAAGAGAGCAGAAGTGACCGAAAGTCAAGGCCTCCGTGGCGCAATCGGCTAGCGCGTTCGGCTGTTAACCGAAAGGTTGGTGGTTCGAGCCCACCCGGGGGCGAAATCGTTTTAATCGCCACCGAGGTGAGGACGTATGTCCACTTTGATAGAGATACACAGCTAGTGTGACAATTTGGCTGTGTTTGAATGATGCCACACAGCCTTATACACATTCAGCCACGTGACAGTGGAGGTAAAAACATGGCCCTATGCGGACGTTCTACCGTTTTCCTATTCATTCGGCATGTGTGACACTGCAGTAGAGCGACGACCACTACAAAAGATGTATTATTTACATTTCATTTCGGCGTATACACCGCGAGTGCCATATGACAGGGCCTCTCTCTCGATGTCGATCTGCATTTGGCGTCTCTTAAGTGTCGGTCTGCAGTAGGCCGCTGTTGGCCGAGCGGCGTGCAGTCGCCTTACATGAAGCCCCCAGTGCCACTGTGGACGATGTAGCCAGAGAGAGGAGTCGAAAGGCGCGTTTCACAGTAGAGCCACGCTATCCCACAAGCTGTGCACTAGGTCAAGTTTTGCGCAGACCGCAAACCTTTGGTGGCTTGACGCTCGTCGTCGATCGTAAGGGTGAAACAGTGAAGAGAGTTGGAAAACGGTAAGGTGGACACCTCCAGCAGCATCTGTGTGTCAAATCCGATATCTGGTCGAGGGCTGTAAGATTCAGTATGATGACGTGACAATTCGGGAGTAGCTCACGAACGCCAAGCTGCGGCCTTCTTAGCTCAGTGGTGGAGTACTGGTCTCGTAAACCAGGGGTCGTGAGTTCGACCCTCACAGAAGGCATTCATTTTTTTAACTTTGCTGCTGAGAGCAGAGCTAGCTCGAGCAGCATCTAACAGATGGCAGTGCACTGAATGAAGGGGAAGTTCTACAACCGATATAGAGTGCTCTACTTGCATCAGAGGTTTACTGGATGTGTAGGCGGAACACTGTTTTGTATGCATTTTGTAGTATAATGTCATGCTTGGCGATGTCATTCGTTTATGAGCCCCACTACAGTGTGCATGCACGTTATCCATGTGAAGAGGCGTAAGCAGATACTACCATTCTGCGAGGTGCCTGCCAAAAGTATACGAGTTGCATTGATAAAGAGAGCAGAAGTGACCGAAAGTCAAGGCCTCCGTGGCGCAATCGGCTAGCGCGTTCGGCTGTTAACCGAAAGGTTGGTGGTTCGAGCCCACCCGGGGGCGAAATCGTTTTAATCGCCACCGAGGTGAGGACGTATGTCCACTTTGATAGAGATACACAGCTAGTGTGACAATTTGGCTGTGTTTGAATGATGCCACACAGCCTTATACACATTCAGCCACGTGACAGTGGAGGTAAAAACATGGCCCTATGCGGACGTTCTACCGTTTTCCTATTCATTCGGCATGTGTGACACTGCAGTAGAGCGACGACCACTACAAAAGATGTATTATTTACATTTCATTTCGGCGTATACACCGCGAGTGCCATATGACAGGGCCTCTCTCTCGATGTCGATCTGCATTTGGCGTCTCTTAAGTGTCGGTCTGCAGTAGGCCGCTGTTGGCCGAGCGGCGTGCAGTCGCCTTACATGAAGCCCCCAGTGCCACTGTGGACGATGTAGCCAGAGAGAGGAGTCGAAAGGCGCGTTTCACAGTAGAGCCACGCTATCCCACAAGCTGTGCACTAGGTCAAGTTTTGCGCAGACCGCAAACCTTTGGTGGCTTGACGCTCGTCGTCGATCGTAAGGGTGAAACAGTGAAGAGAGTTGGAAAACGGTAAGGTGGACACCTCCAGCAGCATCTGTGTGTCAAATCCGATATCTGGTCGAGGGCTGTAAGATTCAGTATGATGACGTGACAATTCGGGAGTAGCTCACGAACGCCAAGCTGCGGCCTTCTTAGCTCAGTGGTGGAGTACTGGTCTCGTAAACCAGGGGTCGTGAGTTCGACCCTCACAGAAGGCATTCATTTTTTTAACTTTGCTGCTGAGAGCAGAGCTAGCTCGAGCAGCATCTAACAGATGGCAGTGCACTGAATGAAGGGGAAGTTCTACAACCGATATAGAGTGCTCTACTTGCATCAGAGGTTTACTGGATGTGTAGGCGGAACACTGTTTTGTATGCATTTTGTAGTATAATGTCATGCTTGGCGATGTCATTCGTTTATGAGCCCCACTACAGTGTGCATGCACGTTATCCATGTGAAGAGGCGTAAGCAGATACTACCATTCTGCGAGGTGCCTGCGAAAAGTATACGAGTTGCATTGATAAAGAGAGCAGAAGTGACCGAAAGTCAAGGCCTCCGTGGCGCAATCGGCTAGCGCGTTCGGCTGTTAACCGAAAGGTTGGTGGTTCGAGCCCACCCGGGGGCGAAATCGTTTTAATCGCCACCGAGGTGAGGACGTATGTCCACTTTGATAGAGATACACAGCTAGTGTGACAATTTGGCTGTGTTTGAATGATGCCACACAGCCTTATACACATTCAGCCACGTGACAGTGGAGGTAAAAACATGGCCCTATGCGGACGTTCTACCGTTTTCCTATTCATTCGGCATGTGTGACACTGCAGTAGAGCGACGACCACTACAAAAGATGTATTATTTACATTTCATTTCGGCGTATACACCGCGAGTGCCATATGACAGGGCCTCTCTCTCGATGTCGATCTGCATTTGGCGTCTCTTAAGTGTCGGTCTGCAGTAGGCCGCTGTTGGCCGAGCGGCGTGCAGTCGCCTTACATGAAGCCCCCAGTGCCACTGTGGACGATGTAGCCAGAGAGAGGAGTCGAAAGGCGCGTTTCACAGTAGAGCCACGCTATCCCACAAGCTGTGCACTAGGTCAAGTTTTGCGCAGACCGCAAACCTTTGGTGGCTTGACGCTCGTCGTCGATCGTAAGGGTGAAACAGTGAAGAGAGTTGGAAAACGGTAAGGTGGACACCTCCAGCAGCATCTGTGTGTCAAATCCGATATCTGGTCGAGGGCTGTAAGATTCAGTATGATGACGTGACAATTCGGGAGTAGCTCACGAACGCCAAGCTGCGGCCTTCTTAGCTCAGTGGTAGAGCACTGGTCTCGTAAACCAGGGGTCGTGAGTTCGACCCTCACAGAAGGCATTCATTTTTTTAACTTTGCTGCTGAGAGCAGAGCTAGCTCGAGCAGCATCTAACAGATGGCAGTGCACTGAATGAAGGGGAAGTTCTACAACCGATATAGAGTGCTCTACTTGCATCAGAGGTTTACTGGATGTGTAGGCGGAACACTGTTTTGTATGCATTTTGTAGTATAATGTCATGCTTGGCGATGTCATTCGTTTATGAGCCCCACTACAGTGTGCATGCACGTTATCCATGTGAAGAGGCGTAAGCAGATACTACCATTCTGCGAGGTGCCTGCGAAAAGTATACGAGTTGCATTGATAAAGAGAGCAGAAGTGACCGAAAGTCAAGGCCTCCGTGGCGCAATCGGCTAGCGCGTTCGGCTGTTAACCGAAAGGTTGGTGGTTCGAGCCCACCCGGGGGCGAAATCGTTTTAATCGCCACCGAGGTGAGGACGTATGTCCACTTTGATAGAGATACACAGCTAGTGTGACAATTTGGCTGTGTTTGAATGATGCCACACAGCCTTATACACATTCAGCCACGTGACAGTGGAGGTAAAAACATGGCCCTATGCGGACGTTCTACCGTTTTCCTATTCATTCGGCATGTGTGACACTGCAGTAGAGCGACGACCACTACAAAAGATGTATTATTTACATTTCATTTCGGCGTATACACCGCGAGTGCCATATGACAGGGCCTCTCTCTCGATGTCGATCTGCATTTGGCGTCTCTTAAGTGTCGGTCTGCAGTAGGCCGCTGTTGGCCGAGCGGCGTGCAGTCGCCTTACATGAAGCCCCCAGTGCCACTGTGGACGATGTAGCCAGAGAGAGGAGTCGAAAGGCGCGTTTCACAGTAGAGCCACGCTATCCCACAAGCTGTGCACTAGGTCAAGTTTTGCGCAGACCGCAAACCTTTGGTGGCTTGACGCTCGTCGTCGATCGTAAGGGTGAAACAGTGAAGAGAGTTGGAAAACGGTAAGGTGGACACCTCCAGCAGCATCTGTGTGTCAAATCCGATATCTGGTCGAGGGCTGTAAGATTCAGTATGATGACGTGACAATTCGGGAGTAGCTCACGAACGCCAAGCTGCGGCCTTCTTAGCTCAGTGGTGGAGTACTGGTCTCGTAAACCAGGGGTCGTGAGTTCGACCCTCACAGAAGGCATTCATTTTTTTAACTTTGCTGCTGAGAGCAGAGCTAGCTCGAGCAGCATCTAACAGATGGCAGTGCACTGAATGAAGGGGAAGTTCTACAACCGATATAGAGTGCTCTACTTGCATCAGAGGTTTACTGGATGTGTAGGCGGAACACTGTTTTGTATGCATTTTGTAGTATAATGTCATGCTTGGCGATGTCATTCGTTTATGAGCCCCACTACAGTGTGCATGCACGTTATCCATGTGAAGAGGCGTAAGCAGATACTACCATTCTGCGAGGTGCCTGCGAAAAGTATACGAGTTGCATTGATAAAGAGAGCAGAAGTGACCGGAAGTCAAGGCCTCCGTGGCGCAATCGGCTAGCGCGTTCGGCTGTTAACCGAAAGGTTGGTGGTTCGAGCCCACCCGGGGGCGAAATCGTTTTAATCGCCACCGAGGTGAGGACGTATGTCCACTTTGATAGAGATACACAGCTAGTGTGACAATTTGGCTGTGTTTGAATGATGCCACACAGCCTTATACACATTCAGCCACGTGACAGTGGAGGTAAAAACATGGCCCTATGCGGACGTTCTACCGTTTTCCTATTCATTCGGCATGTGTGACACTGCAGTAGAGCGACGACCACTACAAAAGATGTATTATTTACATTTCATTTCGGCGTATACACCGCGAGTGCCATATGACAGGGCCTCTCTCTCGATGTCGATCTGCATTTGGCGTCTCTTAAGTGTCGGTCTGCAGTAGGCCGCTGTTGGCCGAGCGGCGTGCAGTCGCCTTACATGAAGCCCCCAGTGCCACTGTGGACGATGTAGCCAGAGAGAGGAGTCGAAAGGCGCGTTTCACAGTAGAGCCACGCTATCCCACAAGCTGTGCACTAGGTCAAGTTTTGCGCAGACCGCAAACCTTTGGTGGCTTGACGCTCGTCGTCGATCGTAAGGGTGAAACAGTGAAGAGAGTTGGAAAACGGTAAGGTGGACACCTCCAGCAGCATCTGTGTGTCAAATCCGATATCTGGTCGAGGGCTGTAAGATTCAGTATGATGACGTGACAATTCGGGAGTAGCTCACGAACGCCAAGCTGCGGCCTTCTTAGCTCAGTGGTAGAGTACTGGTCTCGTAAACCAGGGGTCGTGAGTTCGACCCTCACGGAAGGCATTCATTTTTTTAACTTTGCTGCTGAGAGCAGAGCTAGCTCGAGCAGCATCTAACAGATGGCAGTGCACTGAATGAAGGGGAAGTTCTACAACCGATATAGAGTGCTCTACTTGCATCAGAGGTTTACTGGATGTGTAGGCGGAACACTGTTTTGTATGCATTTTGTAGTATAATGTCATGCTTGGCGATGTCATTCGTTTATGAGCCCCACTACAGTGTGCATGCACGTTATCCATGTGAAGAGGCGTAAGCAGATACTACCATTCTGCGAGGTGCCTGCGAAAAGTATACGAGTTGCATTGATAAAGAGAGCAGAAGTGACCGAAAGTCAAGGCCTCCGTGGCGCAATCGGCTAGCGCGTTCGGCTGTTAACCGAAAGGTTGGTGGTTCGAGCCCACCCGGGGGCGAAATCGTTTTAATCGCCACCGAGGTGAGGACGTATGTCCACTTTGATAGAGATACACAGCTAGTGTGACAATTTGGCTGTGTTTGAATGATGCCACACAGCCTTATACACATTCAGCCACGTGACAGTGGAGGTAAAAACATGGCCCTATGCGGACGTTCTACCGCTTTCCTATTCATTCGGCATGTGTGACACTGCAGTAGAGCGACGACCACTACAAAAGATGTATTATTTACATTTCATTTCGGCGTATACACCGCGAGTGCCATATGACAGGGCCTCTCTCTCGATGTCGATCTGCATTTGGCGTCTCTTAAGTGTCGGTCTGCAGTAGGCCGCTGTTGGCCGAGCGGCGTGCAGTCGCCTTACATGAAGCCCCCAGTGCCACTGTGGACGATGTAGCCAGAGAGAGGAGTCGAAAGGCGCGTTTCACAGTAGAGCCACGCTATCCCACAAGCTGTGCACTAGGTCAAGTTTTGCGCAGACCGCAAACCTTTGGTGGCTTGACGCTCGTCGTCGATCGTAAGGGTGAAACAGTAAAGAGAGTTGGAAAACGGTAAGGTGGACACCTCCAGCAGCATCTGTGTGTCAAATCCGATATCTGGTCGAGGGCTGTAAGATTCAGTATGATGACGTGACAATTCGGGAGTAGCTCACGAACGCCAAGCTGCGGCCTTCTTAGCTCAGTGGTAGAGCACTGCTCTCGTAAACCAGGGGTCGTGAGTTCGACCCTCACAGAAGGCATTCATTTTTTTAACTTTGCTGCTGAGAGCAGAGCTAGCTCGAGCAGCATCTAACAGATGGCAGTGCACTGAATGAAGGGGAAGTTCTACAACCGATATAGAGTGCTCTACTTGCATCAGAGGTTTACTGGATGTGTAGGCGGAACACTGTTTTGTATGCATTTTGTAGTATAATGTCATGCTTGGCGATGTCATTCGTTTATGAGCCCCACTACAGTGTGCATGCACGTTATCCATGTGAAGAGGCGTAAGCAGATACTACCATTCTGCGAGGTGCCTGCCAAAAGTATACGAGTTGCATTGATAAAGAGAGCAGAAGTGACCGAAAGTCAAGGCCTCCGTGGCGCAATCGGCTAGCGCGTTCGGCTGTTAACCGAAAGGTTGGTGGTTCGAGCCCACCCGGGGGCGAAATCGTTTTAATCGCCACCGAGGTGAGGACGTATGTCCACTTTGATAGAGATACACAGCTAGTGTGACAATTTGGCTGTGTTTGAATGATGCCACACAGCCTTATACACATTCAGCCACGTGACAGTGGAGGTAAAAACATGGCCCTATGCGGACGTTCTACCGTTTTCCTATTCATTCGGCATGTGTGACACTGCAGTAGAGCGACGACCACTACAAAAGATGTATTATTTACATTTCATTTCGGCGTATACACCGCGAGTGCCATATGACAGGGCCTCTCTCTCGATGTCGATCTGCATTTGGCGTCTCTTAAGTGTCGGTCTGCAGTAGGCCGCTGTTGGCCGAGCGGCGTGCAGTCGCCTTACATGAAGCCCCCAGTGCCACTGTGGACGATGTAGCCAGAGAGAGGAGTCGAAAGGCGCGTTTCACAGTAGAGCCACGCTATCCCACAAGCTGTGCACTAGGTCAAGTTTTGCGCAGACCGCAAACCTTTGGTGGCTTGACGCTCGTCGTCGATCGTAAGGGTGAAACAGTGAAGAGAGTTGGAAAACGGTAAGGTGGACACCTCCAGTAGCATCTGTGTGTCAAATCCGATATCTGGTCGAGGGCTGTAAGATTCAGTATGATGACGTGACAATTCGGGAGTAGCTCACGAACGCCAAGCTGCGGCCTTCTTAGCTCAGTGGTAGAGCACTGGTCTCGTAAACCAGGGGTCGTGAGTTCGACCCTCACAGAAGGCATTCATTTTTTTAACTTTGCTGCTGAGAGCAGAGCTAGCTCGAGCAGCATCTAACAGATGGCAGTGCACTGAATGAAGGGGAAGTTCTACAACCGATATAGAGTGCTCTACTTGCATCAGAGGTTTACTGGATGTGTAGGCGGAACACTGTTTTGTATGCATTTTGTAGTATAATGTCATGCTTGGCGATGTCATTCGTTTATGAGCCCCACTACAGTGTGCATGCACGTTATCCATGTGAAGAGGCGTAAGCAGATACTACCATTCTGCGAGGTGCCTGCCAAAAGTATACGAGTTGCATTGATAAAGAGAGCAGAAGTGACCGAAAGTCAAGGCCTCCGTGGCGCAATCGGCTAGCGCGTTCGGCTGTTAACCGAAAGGTTGGTGGTTCGAGCCCACCCGAGGGCGAAATCGTTTTAATCGCCACCGAGGTGAGGACGTATGTCCACTTTGATAGAGATACACAGCTAGTGTGACAATTTGGCTGTGTTTGAATGATGCCACACAGCCTTATACACATTCAGCCACGTGACAGTGGAGGTAAAAACATGGCCCTATGCGGACGTTCTACCGTTTTCCTATTCATTCGGCATGTGTGACACTGCAGTAGAGCGACGACCACTACAAAAGATGTATTATTTACATTTCATTTCGGCGTATACACCGCGAGTGCCATATGACAGGGCCTCTCTCTCGATGTCGATCTGCATTTGGCGTCTCTTAAGTGTCGGTCTGCAGTAGGCCGCTGTTGGCCGAGCGGCGTGCAGTCGCCTTACATGAAGCCCCCAGTGCCACTGTGGACGATGTAGCCAGAGAGAGGAGTCGAAAGGCGCGTTTCACAGTAGAGCCACGCTATCCCACAAGCTGTGCACTAGGTCAAGTTTTGCGCAGACCGCAAACCTTTGGTGGCTTGACGCTCGTCGTCGATCGTAAGGGTGAAACAGTGAAGAGAGTTGGAAAACGGTAAGGTGGACACCTCCAGTAGCATCTGTGTGTCAAATCCGATATCTGGTCGAGGGCTGTAAGATTCAGTATGATGACGTGACAATTCGGGAGTAGCTCACGAACGCCAAGCTGCGGCCTTCTTAGCTCAGTGGTAGAGCACTGGTCTCGTAAACCAGGGGTCGTGAGTTCGACCCTCACAGAAGGCATTCATTTTTTTAACTTTGCTGCTGAGAGCAGAGCTAGCTCGAGCAGCATCTAACAGATGGCAGTGCACTGAATGAAGGGGAAGTTCTACAACGGATAAGGAGTGCTTTACTTGCATCAGAGGTTTACTGGATGTGTAGGCGGAACACTGTTTTGTATGCATTTTGTAGTATAATGTCATGCTTGGCGATGTCATTCGTTTATGAGCCCCACTACAGTGTGCATGCACGTTATCCATGTGAAGAGGCGTAAGCAGATACTACCATTCTGCGAGGTGCCTGCGAAAAGTATACGAGTTGCATTGATAAAGAGAGCAGAAGTGACCGAAAGTCAAGGCCTCCGTGGCGCAATCGGCTAGCGCGTTCGGCTGTTAACCGAAAGGTTGGTGGTTCGAGCCCACCCGGGGGCGAAATCGTTTTAATCGCCACCGAGGTGAGGACGTATGTCCACTTTGATAGAGATACACAGCTAGTGTGACAATTTGGCTGTGTTTGAATGATGCCACACAGCCTTATACACAATCAGCCACGTGACAGTGGAGGTAAAAACATGGCCCTATGCGGACGTTCTACCGTTTTCCTATTCATTCGGCATGTGTGACACTGCAGTAGAGCGACGACCACTACAAAAGATGTATTATTTACATTTCATTTCGGCGTATACACCGCGAGTGCCATATGACAGGGCCTCTCTCTCGATGTCGATCTGCATTTGGCGTCTCTTAAGTGTCGGTCTGCAGTAGGCCGCTGTTGGCCGAGCGGCGTGCAGTCGCCTTACATGAAGCCCCCAGTGCCACTGTGGACGATGTAGCCAGAGAGAGGAGTCGAAAGGCGCGTTTCACAGTAGAGCCACGCTATCCCACAAGCTGTGCACTAGGTCAAGTTTTGCGCAGACCGCAAACCTTTGGTGGCTTGACGCTCGTCGTCGATCGTAAGGGTGAAACAGTGAAGAGAGTTGGAAAACGGTAAGGTGGACACCTCCAGCAGCATCTGTGTGTCAAATCCGATATCTGGTCGAGGGCTGTAAGATTCAGTATGATGACGTGACAATTCGGGAGTAGCTCACGAACGCCAAGCTGCGGCCTTCTTAGCTCAGTGGTAGAGCACTGGTCTCGTAAACCAGGGGTCGTGAGTTCGACCCTCACAGAAGGCATTCATTTTTTTAACTTTGCTGCTGAGAGCAGAGCTAGCTCGAGCAGCATCTAACAGATGGCAGTGCACTGAATGAAGGGGAAGTTCTACAACCGATATAGAGTGCTCTACTTGCATCAGAGGTTTACTGGATGTGTAGGCGGAACACTGTTTTGTATGCATTTTGTAGTATAATGTCATGCTTGGCGATGTCATTCGTTTATGAGCCCCACTACAGTGTGCATGCACGTTATCCATGTGAAGAGGCGTAAGCAGATACTACCATTCTGCGAGGTGCCTGCCAAAAGTATACGAGTTGCATTGATAAAGAGAGCAGAAGTGACCGAAAGTCAAGGCCTCCGTGGCGCAATCGGCTAGCGCGTTCGGCTGTTAACCGAAAGGTTGGTGGTTCGAGCCCACCCGGGGGCGAAATCGTTTTAATCGCCACCGAGGTGAGGACGTATGTCCACTTTGATAGAGATACACAGCTAGTGTGACAATTTGGCTGTGTTTGAATGATGCCACACAGCCTTATACACATTCAGCCACGTGACAGTGGAGGTAAAAACATGGCCCTATGCGGACGTTCTACCGTTTTCCTATTCATTCGGCATGTGTGACACTGCAGTAGAGCGACGACCACTACAAAAGATGTATTATTTACATTTCATTTCGGCGTATACACCGCGAGTGCCATATGACAGGGCCTCTCTCTCGATGTCGATCTGCATTTGGCGTCTCTTAAGTGTCGGTCTGCAGTAGGCCGCTGTTGGCCGAGCGGCGTGCAGTCGCCTTACATGAAGCCCCCAGTGCCACTGTGGACGATGTAGCCAGAGAGAGGAGTCGAAAGGCGCGTTTCACAGTAGAGCCACGCTATCCCACAAGCTGTGCACTAGGTCAAGTTTTGCGCAGACCGCAAACCTTTGGTGGCTTGACGCTCGTCGTCGATCGTAAGGGTGAAACAGTGAAGAGAGTTGGAAAACGGTAAGGTGGACACCTCCAGTAGCATCTGTGTGTCAAATCCGATATCTGGTCGAGGGCTGTAAGATTCAGTATGATGACGTGACAATTCGGGAGTAGCTCACGAACGCCAAGCTGCGGCCTTCTTAGCTCAGTGGTAGAGCACTGGTCTCGTAAACCAGGGGTCGTGAGTTCGACCCTCACAGAAGGCATTCATTTTTTTAACTTTGCTGCTGAGAGCAGAGCTAGCTCGAGCAGCATCTAACAGATGGCAGTGCACTGAATGAAGGGGAAGTTCTACAACGGATAAGGAGTGCTTTACTTGCATCAGAGGTTTACTGGATGTGTAGGCGGAACACTGTTTTGTATGCATTTTGTAGTATAATGTCATGCTTGGCGATGTCATTCGTTTATGAGCCCCACTACAGTGTGCATGCACGTTATCCATGTGAAGAGGCGTAAGCAGATACTACCATTCTGCGAGGTGCCTGCGAAAAGTATACGAGTTGCATTGATAAAGAGAGCAGAAGTGACCGAAAGTCAAGGCCTCCGTGGCGCAATCGGCTAGCGCGTTCGGCTGTTAACCGAAAGGTTGGTGGTTCGAGCCCACCCGGGGGCGAAATCGTTTTAATCGCCACCGAGGTGAGGACGTATGTCCACTTTGATAGAGATACACAGCTAGTGTGACAATTTGGCTGTGTTTGAATGATGCCACACAGCCTTATACACAATCAGCCACGTGACAGTGGAGGTAAAAACATGGCCCTATGCGGACGTTCTACCGTTTTCCTATTAATTCGGCATGTGTGACACTGCAGTAGAGCGACGACCACTACAAAAGATGTATTATTTACATTTCATTTCGGCGTATACACCGCGAGTGCCATATGACAGGGCCTCTCTCTCGATGTCGATCTGCATTTGGCGTCTCTTAAGTGTCGGTCTGCAGTAGGCCGCTGTTGGCCGAGCGGCGTGCAGTCGCCTTACATGAAGCCCCCAGTGCCACTGTGGACGATGTAGCCAGAGAGAGGAGTCGAAAGGCGCGTTTCACAGTAGAGCCACGCTATCCCACAAGCTGTGCACTAGGTCAAGTTTTGCGCAGACCGCAAACCTTTGGTGGCTTGACGCTCGTCGTCGATCGTAAGGGTGAAACAGTGAAGAGAGTTGGAAAACGGTAAGGTGGACACCTCCAGCAGCATCTGTGTGTCAAATCCGATATCTGGTCGAGGGCTGTAAGATTCAGTATGATGACGTGACAATTCGGGAGTAGCTCACGAACGCCAAGCTGCGGCCTTCTTAGCTCAGTGGTAGAGCACTGGTCTCGTAAACCAGGGGTCGTGAGTTCGACCCTCACAGAAGGCATTCATTTTTTTAACTTTGCTGCTGAGAGCAGAGCTAGCTCGAGCAGCATCTAACAGATGGCAGTGCACTGAATGAAGGGGAAGTTCTACAACCGATATAGAGTGCTCTACTTGCATCAGAGGTTTACTGGATGTGTAGGCGGAACACTGTTTTGTATGCATTTTGTAGTATAATGTCATGCTTGGCGATGTCATTCGTTTATGAGCCCCACTACAGTGTGCATGCACGTTATCCATGTGAAGAGGCGTAAGCAGATACTACCATTCTGCGAGGTGCCTGCGAAAAGTATACGAGTTGCATTGATAAAGAGAGCAGAAGTGACCGAAAGTCAAGGCCTCCGTGGCGCAATCGGCTAGCGCGTTCGGCTGTTAACCGAAAGGTTGGTGGTTCGAGCCCACCCGGGGGCGAAATCGTTTTAATCGCCACCGAGGTGAGGACGTATGTCCACTTTGATAGAGATACACAGCTAGTGTGACAATTTGGCTGTGTTTGAATGATGCCACACAGCCTTATACACAATCAGCCACGTGACAGTGGAGGTAAAAACATGGCCCTATGCGGACGTTCTACCGTTTTCCTATTCATTCGGCATGTGTGACACTGCAGTAGAGCGACGACCACTACAAAAGATGTATTATTTACATTTCATTTCGGCGTATACACCGCGAGTGCCATATGACAGGGCCTCTCTCTCGATGTCGATCTGCATTTGGCGTCTCTTAAGTGTCGGTCTGCAGTAGGCCGCTGTTGGCCGAGCGGCGTGCAGTCGCCTTACATGAAGCCCCCAGTGCCACTGTGGACGATGTAGCCAGAGAGAGGAGTCGAAAGGCGCGTTTCACAGTAGAGCCACGCTATC
This sequence comes from Schistocerca cancellata, assembly GCF_023864275.1. Lineage (NCBI taxonomy): Eukaryota > Metazoa > Arthropoda > Insecta > Orthoptera > Acrididae > Schistocerca > Schistocerca cancellata. The sequence continues at coordinate 388,114 of NW_026046841.1, forward strand.
CCACAAGCTGTGCACTAGGTCAAGTTTTGCGCAGACCGCAAACCTTTGGTGGCTTGACGCTCGTCGTCGATCGTAAGGGTGAAACAGTGAAGAGAGTTGGAAAACGGTAAGGTGGACACCTCCAGCAGCATCTGTGTGTCAAATCCGATATCTGGTCGAGGGCTGTAAGATTCAGTATGATGACGTGACAATTCGGGAGTAGCTCACGAACGCCAAGCTGCGGCCTTCTTAGCTCAGTGGTAGAGCACTGGTCTCGTAAACCAGGGGTCGTGAGTTCGACCCTCACAGAAGGCATTCATTTTTTTAACTTTGCTGCTGAGAGCAGAGCTAGCTCGAGCAGCATCTAACAGATGGCAGTGCACTGAATGAAGGGGAAGTTCTACAACCGATATAGAGTGCTCTACTTGCATCAGAGGTTTACTGGATGTGTAGGCGGAACACTGTTTTGTATGCATTTTGTAGTATAATGTCATGCTTGGCGATGTCATTCGTTTATGAGCCCCACTACAGTGTGCATGCACGTTATCCATGTGAAGAGGCGTAAGCAGATACTACCATTCTGCGAGGTGCCTGCCAAAAGTATACGAGTTGCATTGATAAAGAGAGCAGAAGTGACCGAAAGTCAAGGCCTCCGTGGCGCAATCGGCTAGCGCGTTCGGCTGTTAACCGAAAGGTTGGTGGTTCGAGCCCACCCGGGGGCGAAATCGTTTTAATCGCCACCGAGGTGAGGACGTATGTCCACTTTGATAGAGATACACAGCTAGTGTGACAATTTGGCTGTGTTTGAATGATGCCACACAGCCTTATACACAATCAGCCACGTGACAGTGGAGGTAAAAACATGGCCCTATGCGGACGTTCTACCGTTTTCCTATTCATTCGGCATGTGTGACACTGCAGTAGAGCGACGACCACTACAAAAGATGTATTATTTACATTTCATTTCGGCGTATACACCGCGAGTGCCATATGACAGGGCCTCTCTCTCGATGTCGATCTGCATTTGGCGTCTCTTAAGTGTCGGTCTGCAGTAGGCCGCTGTTGGCCGAGCGGCGTGCAGTCGCCTTACATGAAGCCCCCAGTGCCACTGTGGACGATGTAGCCAGAGAGAGGAGTCGAAAGGCGCGTTTCACAGTAGAGCCACGCTATCCCACAAGCTGTGCACTAGGTCAAGTTTTGCGCAGACCGCAAACCTTTGGTGGCTTGACGCTCGTCGTCGATCGTAAGGGTGAAACAGTGAAGAGAGTTGGAAAACGGTAAGGTGGACACCTCCAGCAGCATCTGTGTGTCAAATCCGATATCTGGTCGAGGGCTGTAAGATTCAGTATGATGACGTGACAATTCGGGAGTAGCTCACGAACGCCAAGCTGCGGCCTTCTTAGCTCAGTGGTAGAGCACTGGTCTCGTAAACCAGGGGTCGTGAGTTCGACCCTCACAGAAGGCATTCATTTTTTTAACTTTGCTGCTGAGAGCAGAGCTAGCTCGAGCAGCATCTAACAGATGGCAGTGCACTGAATGAAGGGGAAGTTCTACAACCGATATAGAGTGCTCTACTTGCATCAGAGGTTTACTGGATGTGTAGGCGGAACACTGTTTTGTATGCATTTTGTAGTATAATGTCATGCTTGGCGATGTCATTCGTTTATGAGCCCCACTACAGTGTGCATGCACGTTATCCATGTGAAGAGGCGTAAGCAGATACTACCATTCTGCGAGGTGCCTGCCAAAAGTATACGAGTTGCATTGATAAAGAGAGCAGAAGTGACCGAAAGTCAAGGCCTCCGTGGCGCAATCGGCTAGCGCGTTCGGCTGTTAACCGAAAGGTTGGTGGTTCGAGCCCACCCGGGGGCGAAATCGTTTTAATCGCCACCGAGGTGAGGACGTATGTCCACTTTGATAGAGATACACAGCTAGTGTGACAATTTGGCTGTGTTTGAATGATGCCACACAGCCTTATACACAATCAGCCACGTGACAGTGGAGGTAAAAACATGGCCCTATGCGGACGTTCTACCGTTTTCCTATTCATTCGGCATGTGTGACACTGCAGTAGAGCGACGACCACTACAAAAGATGTATTATTTACATTTCATTTCGGCGTATACACCGCGAGTGCCGTATGACAGGGCCTCTCTCTCGATGTCGATCTGCATTTGGCGTCTCTTAAGTGTCGGTCTGCAGTAGGCCGCTGTTGGCCGAGCGGCGTGCAGTCGCCTTACATGAAGCCCCCAGTGCCACTGTGGACGATGTAGCCAGAGAGAGGAGTCGAAAGGCGCGTTTCACAGTAGAGCCACGCTATCCCACAAGCTGTGCACTAGGTCAAGTTTTGCGCAGACCGCAAACCTTTGGTGGCTTGACGCTCGTCGTCGATCGTAAGGGTGAAACAGTGAAGAGAGTTGGAAAACGGTAAGGTGGACACCTCCAGCAGCATCTGTGTGTCAAATCCGATATCTGGTCGAGGGCTGTAAGATTCAGTATGATGACGTGACAATTCGGGAGTAGCTCACGAACGCCAAGCTGCGGCCTTCTTAGCTCAGTGGTAGAGCACTGGTCTCGTAAACCAGGGGTCGTGAGTTCGACCCTCACAGAAGGCATTCATTTTTTTAACTTTGCTGCTGAGAGCAGAGCTAGCTCGAGCAGCATCTAACAGATGGCAGTGCACTGAATGAAGGGGAAGTTCTACAACCGATATAGAGTGCTCTACTTGCATCAGAGGTTTACTGGATGTGTAGGCGGAACACTGTTTTGTATGCATTTTGTAGTATAATGTCATGCTTGGCGATGTCATTCGTTTATGAGCCCCACTACAGTGTGCATGCACGTTATCCATGTGAAGAGGCGTAAGCAGATACTACCATTCTGCGAGGTGCCTGCCAAAAGTATACGAGTTGCATTGATAAAGAGAGCAGAAGTGACCGAAAGTCAAGGCCTCCGTGGCGCAATCGGCTAGCGCGTTCGGCTGTTAACCGAAAGGTTGGTGGTTCGAGCCCACCCGGGGGCGAAATCGTTTTAATCGCCACCGAGGTGAGGACGTATGTCCACTTTGATAGAGATACACAGCTAGTGTGACAATTTGGCTGTGTTTGAATGATGCCACACAGCCTTATACACATTCAGCCACGTGACAGTGGAGGTAAAAACATGGCCCTATGCGGACGTTCTACCGTTTTCCTATTCATTCGGCATGTGTGACACTGCAGTAGAGCGACGACCACTACAAAAGATGTATTATTTACATTTCATTTCGGCGTATACACCGCGAGTGCCATATGACAGGGCCTCTCTCTCGATGTCGATCTGCATTTGGCGTCTCTTAAGTGTCGGTCTGCAGTAGGCCGCTGTTGGCCGAGCGGCGTGCAGTCGCCTTACATGAAGCCCCCAGTGCCACTGTGGACGATGTAGCCAGAGAGAGGAGTCGAAAGGCGCGTTTCACAGTAGAGCCACGCTATCCCACAAGCTGTGCACTAGGTCAAGTTTTGCGCAGACCGCAAACCTTTGGTGGCTTGACGCTCGTCGTCGATCGTAAGGGTGAAACAGTGAAGAGAGTTGGAAAACGGTAAGGTGGACACCTCCAGCAGCATCTGTGTGTCAAATCCGATATCTGGTCGAGGGCTGTAAGATTCAGTATGATGACGTGACAATTCGGGAGTAGCTCACGAACGCCAAGCTGCGGCCTTCTTAGCTCAGTGGTAGAGCACTGGTCTCGTAAACCAGGGGTCGTGAGTTCGACCCTCACAGAAGGCATTCATTTTTTTAACTTTGCTGCTGAGAGCAGAGCTAGCTCGAGCAGCATCTAACAGATGGCAGTGCACTGAATGAAGGGGAAGTTCTACAACCGATATAGAGTGCTCTACTTGCATCAGAGGTTTACTGGATGTGTAGGCGGAACACTGTTTTGTATGCATTTTGTAGTATAATGTCATGCTTGGCGATGTCATTCGTTTATGAGCCCCACTACAGTGTGCATGCACGTTATCCATGTGAAGAGGCGTAAGCAGATACTACCATTCTGCGAGGTGCCTGCGAAAAGTATACGAGTTGCATTGATAAAGAGAGCAGAAGTGACCGAAAGTCAAGGCCTCCGTGGCGCAATCGGCTAGCGCGTTCGGCTGTTAACCGAAAGGTTGGTGGTTCGAGCCCACCCGGGGGCGAAATCGTTTTAATCGCCACCGAGGTGAGGACGTATGTCCACTTTGATAGAGATACACAGCTAGTGTGACAATTTGGCTGTGTTTGAATGATGCCACACAGCCTTATACACAATCAGCCACGTGACAGTGGAGGTAAAAACATGGCCCTATGCGGACGTTCTACCGTTTTCCTATTCATTCGGCATGTGTGACACTGCAGTAGAGCGACGACCACTACAAAAGATGTATTATTTACATTTCATTTCGGCGTATACACCGCGAGTGCCATATGACAGGGCCTCTCTCTCGATGTCGATCTGCATTTGGCGTCTCTTAAGTGTCGGTCTGCAGTAGGCCGCTGTTGGCCGAGCGGCGTGCAGTCGCCTTACATGAAGCCCCCAGTGCCACTGTGGACGATGTAGCCAGAGAGAGGAGTCGAAAGGCGCGTTTCACAGTAGAGCCACGCTATCCCACAAGCTGTGCACTAGGTCAAGTTTTGCGCAGACCGCAAACCTTTGGTGGCTTGACGCTCGTCGTCGATCGTAAGGGTGAAACAGTGAAGAGAGTTGGAAAACGGTAAGGTGGACACCTCCAGCAGCATCTGTGTGTCAAATCCGATATCTGGTCGAGGGCTGTAAGATTCAGTATGATGACGTGACAATTCGGGAGTAGCTCACGAACGCCAAGCTGCGGCCTTCTTAGCTCAGTGGTAGAGCACTGGTCTCGTAAACCAGGGGTCGTGAGTTCGACCCTCACAGAAGGCATTCATTTTTTTAACTTTGCTGCTGAGAGCAGAGCTAGCTCGAGCAGCATCTAACAGATGGCAGTGCACTGAATGAAGGGGAAGTTCTACAACCGATATAGAGTGCTCTACTTGCATCAGAGGTTTACTGGATGTGTAGGCGGAACACTGTTTTGTATGCATTTTGTAGTATAATGTCATGCTTGGCGATGTCATTCGTTTATGAGCCCCACTACAGTGTGCATGCACGTTATCCATGTGAAGAGGCGTAAGCAGATACTACCATTCTGCGAGGTGCCTGCCAAAAGTATACGAGTTGCATTGATAAAGAGAGCAGAAGTGACCGAAAGTCAAGGCCTCCGTGGCGCAATCGGCTAGCGCGTTCGGCTGTTAACCGAAAGGTTGGTGGTTCGAGCCCACCCGGGGGCGAAATCGTTTTAATCGCCACCGAGGTGAGGACGTATGTCCACTTTGATAGAGATACACAGCTAGTGTGACAATTTGGCTGTGTTTGAATGATGCCACACAGCCTTATACACAATCAGCCACGTGACAGTGGAGGTAAAAACATGGCCCTATGCGGACGTTCTACCGTTTTCCTATTCATTCGGCATGTGTGACACTGCAGTAGAGCGACGACCACTACAAAAGATGTATTATTTACATTTCATTTCGGCGTATACACCGCGAGTGCCGTATGACAGGGCCTCTCTCTCGATGTCGATCTGCATTTGGCGTCTCTTAAGTGTCGGTCTGCAGTAGGCCGCTGTTGGCCGAGCGGCGTGCAGTCGCCTTACATGAAGCCCCCAGTGCCACTGTGGACGATGTAGCCAGAGAGAGGAGTCGAAAGGCGCGTTTCACAGTAGAGCCACGCTATCCCACAAGCTGTGCACTAGGTCAAGTTTTGCGCAGACCGCAAACCTTTGGTGGCTTGACGCTCGTCGTCGATCGTAAGGGTGAAACAGTGAAGAGAGTTGGAAAACGGTAAGGTGGACACCTCCAGCAGCATCTGTGTGTCAAATCCGATATCTGGTCGAGGGCTGTAAGATTCAGTATGATGACGTGACAATTCGGGAGTAGCTCACGAACGCCAAGCTGCGGCCTTCTTAGCTCAGTGGTAGAGCACTGGTCTCGTAAACCAGGGGTCGTGAGTTCGACCCTCACAGAAGGCATTCATTTTTTTAACTTTGCTGCTGAGAGCAGAGCTAGCTCGAGCAGCATCTAACAGATGGCAGTGCACTGAATGAAGGGGAAGTTCTACAACCGATATAGAGTGCTCTACTTGCATCAGAGGTTTACTGGATGTGTAGGCGGAACACTGTTTTGTATGCATTTTGTAGTATAATGTCATGCTTGGCGATGTCATTCGTTTATGAGCCCCACTACAGTGTGCATGCACGTTATCCATGTGAAGAGGCGTAAGCAGATACTACCATTCTGCGAGGTGCCTGCCAAAAGTATACGAGTTGCATTGATAAAGAGAGCAGAAGTGACCGAAAGTCAAGGCCTCCGTGGCGCAATCGGCTAGCGCGTTCGGCTGTTAACCGAAAGGTTGGTGGTTCGAGCCCACCCGGGGGCGAAATCGTTTTAATCGCCACCGAGGTGAGGACGTATGTCCACTTTGATAGAGATACACAGCTAGTGTGACAATTTGGCTGTGTTTGAATGATGCCACACAGCCTTATACACATTCAGCCACGTGACAGTGGAGGTAAAAACATGGCCCTATGCGGACGTTCTACCGTTTTCCTATTCATTCGGCATGTGTGACACTGCAGTAGAGCGACGACCACTACAAAAGATGTATTATTTACATTTCATTTCGGCGTATACACCGCGAGTGCCATATGACAGGGCCTCTCTCTCGATGTCGATCTGCATTTGGCGTCTCTTAAGTGTCGGTCTGCAGTAGGCCGCTGTTGGCCGAGCGGCGTGCAGTCGCCTTACATGAAGCCCCCAGTGCCACTGTGGACGATGTAGCCAGAGAGAGGAGTCGAAAGGCGCGTTTCACAGTAGAGCCACGCTATCCCACAAGCTGTGCACTAGGTCAAGTTTTGCGCAGACCGCAAACCTTTGGTGGCTTGACGCTCGTCGTCGATCGTAAGGGTGAAACAGTGAAGAGAGTTGGAAAACGGTAAGGTGGACACCTCCAGCAGCATCTGTGTGTCAAATCCGATATCTGGTCGAGGGCTGTAAGATTCAGTATGATGACGTGACAATTCGGGAGTAGCTCACGAACGCCAAGCTGCGGCCTTCTTAGCTCAGTGGTAGAGCACTGGTCTCGTAAACCAGGGGTCGTGAGTTCGACCCTCACAGAAGGCATTCATTTTTTTAACTTTGCTGCTGAGAGCAGAGCTAGCTCGAGCAGCATCTAACAGATGGCAGTGCACTGAATGAAGGGGAAGTTCTACAACCGATATAGAGTGCTCTACTTGCATCAGAGGTTTACTGGATGTGTAGGCGGAACACTGTTTTGTATGCATTTTGTAGTATAATGTCATGCTTGGCGATGTCATTCGTTTATGAGCCCCACTACAGTGTGCATGCACGTTATCCATGTGAAGAGGCGTAAGCAGATACTACCATTCTGCGAGGTGCCTGCGAAAAGTATACGAGTTGCATTGATAAAGAGAGCAGAAGTGACCGAAAGTCAAGGCCTCCGTGGCGCAATCGGCTAGCGCGTTCGGCTGTTAACCGAAAGGTTGGTGGTTCGAGCCCACCCGGGGGCGAAATCGTTTTAATCGCCACCGAGGTGAGGACGTATGTCCACTTTGATAGAGATACACAGCTAGTGTGACAATTTGGCTGTGTTTGAATGATGCCACACAGCCTTATACACAATCAGCCACGTGACAGTGGAGGTAAAAACATGGCCCTATGCGGACGTTCTACCGTTTTCCTATTCATTCGGCATGTGTGACACTGCAGTAGAGCGACGACCACTACAAAAGATGTATTATTTACATTTCATTTCGGCGTATACACCGCGAGTGCCATATGACAGGGCCTCTCTCTCGATGTCGATCTGCATTTGGCGTCTCTTAAGTGTCGGTCTGCAGTAGGCCGCTGTTGGCCGAGCGGCGTGCAGTCGCCTTACATGAAGCCCCCAGTGCCACTGTGGACGATGTAGCCAGAGAGAGGAGTCGAAAGGCGCGTTTCACAGTAGAGCCACGCTATCCCACAAGCTGTGCACTAGGTCAAGTTTTGCGCAGACCGCAAACCTTTGGTGGCTTGACGCTCGTCGTCGATCGTAAGGGTGAAACAGTGAAGAGAGTTGGAAAACGGTAAGGTGGACACCTCCAGCAGCATCTGTGTGTCAAATCCGATGTCTGGTCGAGGGCTGTAAGATTCAGTATGATGACGTGACAATTCGGGAGTAGCTCACGAACGCCAAGCTGCGGCCTTCTTAGCTCAGTGGTAGAGCACTGGTCTCGTAAACCAGGGGTCGTGAGTTCGACCCTCACAGAAGGCATTCATTTTTTTAACTTTGCTGCTGAGAGCAGAGCTAGCTCGAGCAGCATCTAACAGATGGCAGTGCACTGAATGAAGGGGAAGTTCTACAACCGATATAGAGTGCTCTACTTGCATCAGAGGTTTACTGGATGTGTAGGCGGAACACTGTTTTGTATGCATTTTGTAGTATAATGTCATGCTTGGCGATGTCATTCGTTTATGAGCCCCACTACAGTGTGCATGCACGTTATCCATGTGAAGAGGCGTAAGCAGATACTACCATTCTGCGAGGTGCCTGCCAAAAGTATACGAGTTGCATTGATAAAGAGAGCAGAAGTGACCGAAAGTCAAGGCCTCCGTGGCGCAATCGGCTAGCGCGTTCGGCTGTTAACCGAAAGGTTGGTGGTTCGAGCCCACCCGGGGGCGAAATCGTTTTAATCGCCACCGAGGTGAGGACGTATGTCCACTTTGATAGAGATACACAGCTAGTGTGACAATTTGGCTGTGTTTGAATGATGCCACACAGCCTTATACACATTCAGCCACGTGACAGTGGAGGTAAAAACATGGCCCTATGCGGACGTTCTACCGTTTTCCTATTCATTCGGCATGTGTGACACTGCAGTAGAGCGACGACCACTACAAAAGATGTATTATTTACATTTCATTTCGGCGTATACACCGCGAGTGCCATATGACAGGGCCTCTCTCTCGATGTCGATCTGCATTTGGCGTCTCTTAAGTGTCGGTCTGCAGTAGGCCGCTGTTGGCCGAGCGGCGTGCAGTCGCCTTACATGAAGCCCCCAGTGCCACTGTGGACGATGTAGCCAGAGAGAGGAGTCGAAAGGCGCGTTTCACAGTAGAGCCACGCTATCCCACAAGCTGTGCACTAGGTCAAGTTTTGCGCAGACCGCAAACCTTTGGTGGCTTGACGCTCGTCGTCGATCGTAAGGGTGAAACAGTGAAGAGAGTTGGAAAACGGTAAGGTGGACACCTCCAGCAGCATCTGTGTGTCAAATCCGATATCTGGTCGAGGGCTGTAAGATTCAGTATGATGACGTGACAATTCGGGAGTAGCTCACGAACGCCAAGCTGCGGCCTTCTTAGCTCAGTGGTAGAGCACTGGTCTCGTAAACCAGGGGTCGTGAGTTCGACCCTCACAGAAGGCATTCATTTTTTTAACTTTGCTGCTGAGAGCAGAGCTAGCTCGAGCAGCATCTAACAGATGGCAGTGCACTGAATGAAGGGGAAGTTCTACAACCGATATAGAGTGCTCTACTTGCATCAGAGGTTTACTGGATGTGTAGGCGGAACACTGTTTTGTATGCATTTTGTAGTATAATGTCATGCTTGGCGATGTCATTCGTTTATGAGCCCCACTACAGTGTGCATGCACGTTATCCATGTGAAGAGGCGTAAGCAGATACTACCATTCTGCGAGGTGCCTGCGAAAAGTATACGAGTTGCATTGATAAAGAGAGCAGAAGTGACCGAAAGTCAAGGCCTCCGTGGCGCAATCGGCTAGCGCGTTCGGCTGTTAACCGAAAGGTTGGTGGTTCGAGCCCACCCGGGGGCGAAATCGTTTTAATCGCCACCGAGGTGAGGACGTATGTCCACTTTGATAGAGATACACAGCTAGTGTGACAATTTGGCTGTGTTTGAATGATGCCACACAGCCTTATACACAATCAGCCACGTGACAGTGGAGGTAAAAACATGGCCCTATGCGGACGTTCTACCGTTTTCCTATTCATTCGGCATGTGTGACACTGCAGTAGAGCGACGACCACTACAAAAGATGTATTATTTACATTTCATTTCGGCGTATACACCGCGAGTGCCATATGACAGGGCCTCTCTCTCGATGTCGATCTGCATTTGGCGTCTCTTAAGTGTCGGTCTGCAGTAGGCCGCTGTTGGCCGAGCGGCGTGCAGTCGCCTTACATGAAGCCCCCAGTGCCACTGTGGACGATGTAGCCAGAGAGAGGAGTCGAAAGGCGCGTTTCACAGTAGAGCCACGCTATCCCACAAGCTGTGCACTAGGTCAAGTTTTGCGCAGACCGCAAACCTTTGGTGGCTTGACGCTCGTCGTCGATCGTAAGGGTGAAACAGTGAAGAGAGTTGGAAAACGGTAAGGTGGACACCTCCAGCAGCATCTGTGTGTCAAATCCGATATCTGGTCGAGGGCTGTAAGATTCAGTATGATGACGTGACAATTCGGGAGTAGCTCACGAACGCCAAGCTGCGGCCTTCTTAGCTCAGTGGTAGAGCACTGGTCTCGTAAACCAGGGGTCGTGAGTTCGACCCTCACAGAAGGCATTCATTTTTTTAACTTTGCTGCTGAGAGCAGAGCTAGCTCGAGCAGCATCTAACAGATGGCAGTGCACTGAATGAAGGGGAAGTTCTACAACCGATATAGAGTGCTCTACTTGCATCAGAGGTTTACTGGATGTGTAGGCGGAACACTGTTTTGTATGCATTTTGTAGTATAATGTCATGCTTGGCGATGTCATTCGTTTATGAGCCCCACTACAGTGTGCATGCACGTTATCCATGTGAAGAGGCGTAAGCAGATACTACCATTCTGCGAGGTGCCTGCGAAAAGTATACGAGTTGCATTGATAAAGAGAGCAGAAGTGACCGAAAGTCAAGGCCTCCGTGGCGCAATCGGCTAGCGCGTTCGGCTGTTAACCGAAAGGTTGGTGGTTCGAGCCCACCCGGGGGCGAAATCGTTTTAATCGCCACCGAGGTGAGGACGTATGTCCACTTTGATAGAGATACACAGCTAGTGTGACAATTTGGCTGTGTTTGAATGATGCCACACAGCCTTATACACATTCAGCCACGTGACAGTGGAGGTAAAAACATGGCCCTATGCGGACGTTCTACCGTTTTCCTATTCATTCGGCATGTGTGACACTGCAGTAGAGCGACGACCACTACAAAAGATGTATTATTTACATTTCATTTCGGCGTATACACCGCGAGTGCCATATGACAGGGCCTCTCTCTCGATGTCGATCTGCATTTGGCGTCTCTTAAGTGTCGGTCTGCAGTAGGCCGCTGTTGGCCGAGCGGCGTGCAGTCGCCTTACATGAAGCCCCCAGTGCCACTGTGGACGATGTAGCCAGAGAGAGGAGTCGAAAGGCGCGTTTCACAGTAGAGCCACGCTATCCCACAAGCTGTGCACTAGGTCAAGTTTTGCGCAGACCGCAAACCTTTGGTGGCTTGACGCTCGTCGTCGATCGTAAGGGTGAAACAGTGAAGAGAGTTGGAAAACGGTAAGGTGGACACCTCCAGCAGCATCTGTGTGTCAAATCCGATATCTGGTCGAGGGCTGTAAGATTCAGTATGATGACGTGACAATTCGGGAGTAGCTCACGAACGCCAAGCTGCGGCCTTCTTAGCTCAGTGGTAGAGCACTGGTCTCGTAAACCATGGGTCGTGAGTTCGACCCTCACAGAAGGCATTCATTTTTTTAACTTTGCTGCTGAGAGCAGAGCTAGCTCGAGCAGCATCTAACAGATGGCAGTGCACTGAATGAAGGGGAAGTTCTACAACCGATATAGAGTGCTCTACTTGCATCAGAGGTTTACTGGATGTGTAGGCGGAACACTGTTTTGTATGCATTTTGTAGTATAATGTCATGCTTGGCGATGTCATTCGTTTATGAGCCCCACTACAGTGTGCATGCACGTTATCCATGTGAAGAGGCGTAAGCAGATACTACCAATCTGCGAGGTGCCTGCGAAAAGTATACGAGTTGCATTGATAAAGAGAGCAGAAGTGACCGAAAGTCAAGGCCTCCGTGGCGCAATCGGCTAGCGCGTTCGGCTGTTAACCGAAAGGTTGGTGGTTCGAGCCCACCCGGGGGCGTAATCGTTTTAATCGCCACCGAGGTGAGGACGTATGTCCACTTTGATAGAGATACACAGCTAGTGTGACAATTTGGCTGTGTTTGAATGATGCCACACAGCCTTATACACATTCAGCCACGTGACAGTGGAGGTAAAAACATGGCCCTATGCGGACGTTCTACCGTTTTCCTATTCATTCGGCATGTGTGACACTGCAGTAGAGCGACGACCACTACAAAAGATGTATTATTTACATTTCATTTCGGCGTATACACCGCGAGTGCCATATGACAGGGCCTCTCTCTCGATGTCGATCTGCATTTGGCGTCTCTTAAGTGTCGGTCTGCAGTAGGCCGCTGTTGGCCGAGCGGCGTGCAGTCGCCTTACATGAAGCCCCCAGTGCCACTGTGGACGATGTAGCCAGAGAGAGGAGTCGAAAGGCGCGTTTCACAGTAGAGCCACGCTATCCCACAAGCTGTGCACTAGGTCAAGTTTTGCGCAGACCGCAAACCTTTGGTGGCTTGACGCTCGTCGTCGATCGTAAGGGTGAAACAGTGAAGAGAGTTGGAAAACGGTAAGGTGGACACCTCCAGCAGCATCTGTGTGTCAAATCCGATATCTGGTCGAGGGCTGTAAGATTCAGTATGATGACGTGACAATTCGGGAGTAGCTCACGAACGCCAAGCTGCGGCCTTCTTAGCTCAGTGGTAGAGCACTGGTCTCGTAAACCAGGGGTCGTGAGTTCGACCCTCACAGAAGGCATTCATTTTTTTAACTTTGCTGCTGAGAGCAGAGCTAGCTCGAGCAGCATCTAACAGATGGCAGTGCACTGAATGAAGGGGAAGTTCTACAACCGATATAGAGTGCTCTACTTGCATCAGAGGTTTACTGGATGTGTAGGCGGAACACTGTTTTGTATGCATTTTGTAGTATAATGTCATGCTTGGCGATGTCATTCGTTTATGAGCCCCACTACAGTGTGCATGCACGTTATCCATGTGAAGAGGCGTAAGCAGATACTACCATTCTGCGAGGTGCCTGCGAAAAGTATACGAGTTGCATTGATAAAGAGAGCAGAAGTGACCGAAAGTCAAGGCCTCCGTGGCGCAATCGGCTAGCGCGTTCGGCTGTTAACCGAAAGGTTGGTGGTTCGAGCCCACCCGGGGGCGAAATCGTTTTAATCGCCACCGAGGTGAGGACGTATGTCCACTTTGATAGAGATACACAGCTAGTGTGACAATTTGGCTGTGTTTGAATGATGCCACACAGCCTTATACACAATCAGCCACGTGACAGTGGAGGTAAAAACATGGCCCTATGCGGACGTTCTACCGTTTTCCTATTCATTCGGCATGTGTGACACTGCAGTAGAGCGACGACCACTACAAAAGATGTATTATTTACATTTCATTTCGGCGTATACACCGCGAGTGCCATATGACAGGGCCTCTCTCTCGATGTCGATCTGCATTTGGCGTCTCTTAAGTGTCGGTCTGCAGTAGGCCGCTGTTGGCCGAGCGGCGTGCAGTCGCCTTACATGAAGCCCCCAGTGCCACTGTGGACGATGTAGCCAGAGAGAGGAGTCGAAAGGCGCGTTTCACAGTAGAGCCACGCTATCCCACAAGCTGTGCACTAGGTCAAGTTTTGCGCAGACCGCAAACCTTTGGTGGCTTGACGCTCGTCGTCGATCGTAAGGGTGAAACAGTGAAGAGAGTTGGAAAACGGTAAGGTGGACACCTCCAGCAGCATCTGTGTGTCAAATCCGATATCTGGTCGAGGGCTGTAAGATTCAGTATGATGACGTGACAATTCGGGAGTAGCTCACGAACGCCAAGCTGCGGCCTTCTTAGCTCAGTGGTAGAGCACTGGTCTCGTAAACCAGGGGTCGTGAGTTCGACCCTCACAGAAGGCATTCATTTTTTTAACTTTGCTGCTGAGAGCAGAGCTAGCTCGAGCAGCATCTAACAGATGGCAGTGCACTGAATGAAGGGGAAGTTCTACAACCGATATAGAGTGCTCTACTTGCATCAGAGGTTTACTGGATGTGTAGGCGGAACACTGTTTTGTATGCATTTTGTAGTATAATGTCATGCTTGGCGATGTCATTCGTTTATGAGCCCCACTACAGTGTGCATGCACGTTATCCATGTGAAGAGGCGTAAGCAGATACTACCATTCTGCGAGGTGCCTGCGAAAAGTATACGAGTTGCATTGATAAAGAGAGCAGAAGTGACCGAAAGTCAAGGCCTCCGTGGCGCAATCGGCTAGCGCGTTCGGCTGTTAACCGAAAGGTTGGTGGTTCGAGCCCACCCGGGGGCGAAATCGTTTTAATCGCCACCGAGGTGAGGACGTATGTCCACTTTGATAGAGATACACAGCTAGTGTGACAATTTGGCTGTGTTTGAATGATGCCACACAGCCTTATACACATTCAGCCACGTGACAGTGGAGGTAAAAACATGGCCCTATGCGGACGTTCTACCGTTTTCCTATTCATTCGGCATGTGTGACACTGCAGTAGAGCGACGACCACTACAAAAGATGTATTATTTACATTTCATTTCGGCGTATACACCGCGAGTGCCATATGACAGGGCCTCTCTCTCGATGTCGATCTGCATTTGGCGTCTCTTAAGTGTCGGTCTGCAGTAGGCCGCTGTTGGCCGAGCGGCGTGCAGTCGCCTTACATGAAGCCCCCAGTGCCACTGTGGACGATGTAGCCAGAGAGAGGAGTCGAAAGGCGCGTTTCACAGTAGAGCCACGCTATCCCACAAGCTGTGCACTAGGTCAAGTTTTGCGCAGACCGCAAACCTTTGGTGGCTTGACGCTCGTCGTCGATCGTAAGGGTGAAACAGTGAAGAGAGTTGGAAAACGGTAAGGTGGACACCTCCAGCAGCATCTGTGTGTCAAATCCGATATCTGGTCGAGGGCTGTAAGATTCAGTATGATGACGTGACAATTCGGGAGTAGCTCACGAACGCCAAGCTGCGGCCTTCTTAGCTCAGTGGTAGAGCACTGGTCTCGTAAACCATGGGTCGTGAGTTCGACCCTCACAGAAGGCATTCATTTTTTTAACTTTGCTGCTGAGAGCAGAGCTAGCTCGAGCAGCATCTAACAGATGGCAGTGCACTGAATGAAGGGGAAGTTCTACAACCGATATAGAGTGCTCTACTTGCATCAGAGGTTTACTGGATGTGTAGGCGGAACACTGTTTTGTATGCATTTTGTAGTATAATGTCATGCTTGGCGATGTCATTCGTTTATGAGCCCCACTACAGTGTGCATGCACGTTATCCATGTGAAGAGGCGTAAGCAGATACTACCAATCTGCGAGGTGCCTGCGAAAAGTATACGAGTTGCATTGATAAAGAGAGCAGAAGTGACCGAAAGTCAAGGCCTCCGTGGCGCAATCGGCTAGCGCGTTCGGCTGTTAACCGAAAGGTTGGTGGTTCGAGCCCACCCGGGGGCGTAATCGTTTTAATCGCCACCGAGGTGAGGACGTATGTCCACTTTGATAGAGATACACAGCTAGTGTGACAATTTGGCTGTGTTTGAATGATGCCACACAGCCTTATACACATTCAGCCACGTGACAGTGGAGGTAAAAACATGGCCCTATGCGGACGTTCTACCGTTTTCCTATTCATTCGGCATGTGTGACACTGCAGTAGAGCGACGACCACTACAAAAGATGTATTATTTACATTTCATTTCGGCGTATACACCGCGAGTGCCATATGACAGGGCCTCTCTCTCGATGTCGATCTGCATTTGGCGTCTCTTAAGTGTCGGTCTGCAGTAGGCCGCTGTTGGCCGAGCGGCGTGCAGTCGCCTTACATGAAGCCCCCAGTGCCACTGTGGACGATGTAGCCAGAGAGAGGAGTCGAAAGGCGCGTTTCACAGTAGAGCCACGCTATCCCACAAGCTGTGCACTAGGTCAAGTTTTGCGCAGACCGCAAACCTTTGGTGGCTTGACGCTCGTCGTCGATCGTAAGGGTGAAACAGTGAAGAGAGTTGGAAAACGGTAAGGTGGACACCTCCAGCAGCATCTGTGTGTCAAATCCGATATCTGGTCGAGGGCTGTAAGATTCAGTATGATGACGTGACAATTCGGGAGTAGCTCACGAACGCCAAGCTGCGGCCTTCTTAGCTCAGTGGTAGAGCACTGGTCTCGTAAACCAGGGGTCGTGAGTTCGACCCTCACAGAAGGCATTCATTTTTTTAACTTTGCTGCTGAGAGCAGAGCTAGCTCGAGCAGCATCTAACAGATGGCAGTGCACTGAATGAAGGGGAAGTTCTACAACCGATATAGAGTGCTCTACTTGCATCAGAGGTTTACTGGATGTGTAGGCGGAACACTGTTTTGTATGCATTTTGTAGTATAATGTCATGCTTGGCGATGTCATTCGTTTATGAGCCCCACTACAGTGTGCATGCACGTTATCCATGTGAAGAGGCGTAAGCAGATACTACCAATCTGCGAGGTGCCTGCGAAAAGTATACGAGTTGCATTGATAAAGAGAGCAGAAGTGACCGAAAGTCAAGGCCTCCGTGGCGCAATCGGCTAGCGCGTTCGGCTGTTAACCGAAAGGTTGGTGGTTCGAGCCCACCCGGGGGCGAAATCGTTTTAATCGCCACCGAGGTGAGGACGTATGTCCACTTTGATAGAGATACACAGCTAGTGTGACAATTTGGCTGTGTTTGAATGATGCCACACAGCCTTATACACATTCAGCCACGTGACAGTGGAGGTAAAAACATGGCCCTATGCGGACGTTCTACCGTTTTCCTATTCATTCGGCATGTGTGACACTGCAGTAGAGCGACGACCACTACAAAAGATGTATTATTTACATTTCATTTCGGCGTATACACCGCGAGTGCCATATGACAGGGCCTCTCTCTCGATGTCGATCTGCATTTGGCGTCTCTTAAGTGTCGGTCTGCAGTAGGCCGCTGTTGGCCGAGCGGCGTGCAGTCGCCTTACATGAAGCCCCCAGTGCCACTGTGGACGATGTAGCCAGAGAGAGGAGTCGAAAGGCGCGTTTCACAGTAGAGCCACGCTATCCCACAAGCTGTGCACTAGGTCAAGTTTTGCGCAGACCGCAAACCTTTGGTGGCTTGACGCTCGTCGTCGATCGTAAGGGTGAAACAGTGAAGAGAGTTGGAAAACGGTAAGGTGGACACCTCCAGCAGCATCTGTGTGTCAAATCCGATATCTGGTCGAGGGCTGTAAGATTCAGTATGATGACGTGACAATTCGGGAGTAGCTCACGAACGCCAAGCTGCGGCCTTCTTAGCTCAGTGGTAGAGCACTGGTCTCGTAAACCAGGGGTCGTGAGTTCGACCCTCACAGAAGGCATTCATTTTTTTAACTTTGCTGCTGAGAGCAGAGCTAGCTCGAGCAGCATCTAACAGATGGCAGTGCACTGAATGAAGGGGAAGTTCTACAACCGATATAGAGTGCTCTACTTGCATCAGAGGTTTACTGGATGTGTAGGCGGAACACTGTTTTGTATGCATTTTGTAGTATAATGTCATGCTTGGCGATGTCATTCGTTTATGAGCCCCACTACAGTGTGCATGCACGTTATCCATGTGAAGAGGCGTAAGCAGATACTACCAATCTGCGAGGTGCCTGCGAAAAGTATACGAGTTGCATTGATAAAGAGAGCAGAAGTGACCGAAAGTCAAGGCCTCCGTGGCGCAATCGGCTAGCGCGTTCGGCTGTTAACCGAAAGGTTGGTGGTTCGAGCCCACCCGGGGGCGTAATCGTTTTAATCGCCACCGAGGTGAGGACGTATGTCCACTTTGATAGAGATACACAGCTAGTGTGACAATTTGGCTGTGTTTGAATGATGCCACACAGCCTTATACACATTCAGCCACGTGACAGTGGAGGTAAAAACATGGCCCTATGCGGACGTTCTACCGTTTTCCTATTCATTCGGCATGTGTGACACTGCAGTAGAGCGACGACCACTACAAAAGATGTATTATTTACATTTCATTTCGGCGTATACACCGCGAGTGCCATATGACAGGGCCTCTCTCTCGATGTCGATCTGCATTTGGCGTCTCTTAAGTGTCGGTCTGCAGTAGGCCGCTGTTGGCCGAGCGGCGTGCAGTCGCCTTACATGAAGCCCCCAGTGCCACTGTGGACGATGTAGCCAGAGAGAGGAGTCGAAAGGCGCGTTTCACAGTAGAGCCACGCTATCCCACAAGCTGTGCACTAGGTCAAGTTTTGCGCAGACCGCAAACCTTTGGTGGCTTGACGCTCGTCGTCGATCGTAAGGGTGAAACAGTGAAGAGAGTTGGAAAACGGTAAGGTGGACACCTCCAGCAGCATCTGTGTGTCAAATCCGATATCTGGTCGAGGGCTGTAAGATTCAGTATGATGACGTGACAATTCGGGAGTAGCTCACGAACGCCAAGCTGCGGCCTTCTTAGCTCAGTGGTAGAGCACTGGTCTCGTAAACCAGGGGTCGTGAGTTCGACCCTCACAGAAGGCATTCATTTTTTTAACTTTGCTGCTGAGAGCAGAGCTAGCTCGAGCAGCATCTAACAGATGGCAGTGCACTGAATGAAGGGGAAGTTCTACAACCGATATAGAGTGCTCTACTTGCATCAGAGGTTTACTGGATGTGTAGGCGGAACACTGTTTTGTATGCATTTTGTAGTATAATGTCATGCTTGGCGATGTCATTCGTTTATGAGCCCCACTACAGTGTGCATGCACGTTATCCATGTGAAGAGGCGTAAGCAGATACTACCAATCTGCGAGGTGCCTGCGAAAAGTATACGAGTTGCATTGATAAAGAGAGCAGAAGTGACCGAAAGTCAAGGCCTCCGTGGCGCAATCGGCTAGCGCGTTCGGCTGTTAACCGAAAGGTTGGTGGTTCGAGCCCACCCGGGGGCGAAATCGTTTTAATCGCCACCGAGGTGAGGACGTATGTCCACTTTGATAGAGATACACAGCTAGTGTGACAATTTGGCTGTGTTTGAATGATGCCACACAGCCTTATACACATTCAGCCACGTGACAGTGGAGGTAAAAACATGGCCCTATGCGGACGTTCTACCGTTTTCCTATTCATTCGGCATGTGTGACACTGCAGTAGAGCGACGACCACTACAAAAGATGTATTATTTACATTTCATTTCGGCGTATACACCGCGAGTGCCATATGACAGGGCCTCTCTCTCGATGTCGATCTGCATTTGGCGTCTCTTAAGTGTCGGTCTGCAGTAGGCCGCTGTTGGCCGAGCGGCGTGCAGTCGCCTTACATGAAGCCCCCAGTGCCACTGTGGACGATGTAGCCAGAGAGAGGAGTCGAAAGGCGCGTTTCACAGTAGAGCCACGCTATCCCACAAGCTGTGCACTAGGTCAAGTTTTGCGCAGACCGCAAACCTTTGGTGGCTTGACGCTCGTCGTCGATCGTAAGGGTGAAACAGTAAAGAGAGTTGGAAAACGGTAAGGTGGACACCTCCAGCAGCATCTGTGTGTCAAATCCGATATCTGGTCGAGGGCTGTAAGATTCAGTATGATGACGTGACAATTCGGGAGTAGCTCACGAACGCCAAGCTGCGGCCTTCTTAGCTCAGTGGTAGAGCACTGGTCTCGTAAACCAGGGGTCGTGAGTTCGACCCTCACAGAAGGCATTCATTTTTTTAACTTTGCTGCTGAGAGCAGAGCTAGCTCGAGCAGCATCTAACAGATGGCAGTGCACTGAATGAAGGGGAAGTTCTACAACCGATATAGAGTGCTCTACTTGCATCAGAGGTTTACTGGATGTGTAGGCGGAACACTGTTTTGTATGCATTTTGTAGTATAATGTCATGCTTGGCGATGTCATTCGTTTATGAGCCCCACTACAGTGTGCATGCACGTTATCCATGTGAAGAGGCGTAAGCAGATACTACCATTCTGCGAGGTGCCTGCGAAAAGTATACGAGTTGCATTGATAAAGAGAGCAGAAGTGACCGAAAGTCAAGGCCTCAGTGGCGCAATCGGCTAGCGCGTTCGGCTGTTAACCGAATGGTTGGTGGTTCGAGCCCACCCGGGGGCGAAATCGTTTTAATCGCCACCGAGGTGAGGACGTATGTCCACTTTGATAGAGATACACAGCTAGTGTGACAATTTGGCTGTGTTTGAATGATGCCACACAGCCTTATACACATTCAGCCACGTGACAGTGGAGGTAAAAACATGGCCCTATGCGGACGTTCTACCGTTTTCCTATTCATTCGGCATGTGTGACACTGCAGTAGAGCGACGACCACTACAAAAGATGTATTATTTACATTTCATTTCGGCGTATACACCGCGAGTGCCATATGACAGGGCCTCTCTCTCGATGTCGATCTGCATTTGGCGTCTCTTAAGTGTCGGTCTGCAGTAGGCCGCTGTTGGCCGAGCGGCGTGCAGTCGCCTTACATGAAGCCCCCAGTGCCACTGTGGACGATGTAGCCAGAGAGAGGAGTCGAAAGGCGCGTTTCACAGTAGAGCCACGCTATCCCACAAGCTGTGCACTAGGTCAAGTTTTGCGCAGACCGCAAACCTTTGGTGGCTTGACGCTCGTCGTCGATCGTAAGGGTGAAACAGTGAAGAGAGTTGGAAAACGGTAAGGTGGACACCTCCAGCAGCATCTGTGTGTCAAATCCGATATCTGGTCGAGGGCTGTAAGATTCAGTATGATGACGTGACAATTCGGGAGTAGCTCACGAACGCCAAGCTGCGGCCTTCTTAGCTCAGTGGTAGAGCACTGGTCTCGTAAACCAGGGGTCGTGAGTTCGACCCTCACAGAAGGCATTCATTTTTTTAACTTTGCTGCTGAGAGCAGAGCTAGCTCGAGCAGCATCTAACAGATGGCAGTGCACTGAATGAAGGGGAAGTTCTACAACCGATATAGAGTGCTCTACTTGCATCAGAGGTTTACTGGATGTGTAGGCGGAACACTGTTTTGTATGCATTTTGTAGTATAATGTCATGCTTGGCGATGTCATTCGTTTATGAGCCCCACTACAGTGTGCATGCACGTTATCCATGTGAAGAAGCGTAAGCAGATACTACCATTCTGCGAGGTGCCTGCGAAAAGTATACGAGTTGCATTGATAAAGAGAGCAGAAGTGACCGAAAGTCAAGGCCTCCGTGGCGCAATCGGCTAGCGCGTTCGGCTGTTAACCGAAAGGTTGGTGGTTCGAGCCTACCCGGGGGCGAAATCGTTTTAATCGCCACCGAGGTGAGGACGTATGTCCACTTTGATAGAGATACACAGCTAGTGTGACAATTTGGCTGTGTTTGAATGATGCCACACAGCCTTATACACATTCAGCCACGTGACAGTGGAGGTAAAAACATGGCCCTATGCGGACGTTCTACCGCTTTCCTATTCATTCGGCATGTGTGACACTGCAGTAGAGCGACGACCACTACAAAAGATGTATTATTTACATTTCATTTCGGCGTATACACCGCGAGTGCCATATGACAGGGCCTCTCTCTCGATGTCGATCTGCATTTGGCGTCTCTTAAGTGTCGGTCTGCAGTAGGCCGCTGTTGGCCGAGCGGCGTGCAGTCGCCTTACATGAAGCCCCCAGTGCCACTGTGGACGATGTAGCCAGAGAGAGGAGTCGAAAGGCGCGTTTCACAGTAGAGCCACGCTATCCCACAAGCTGTGCACTAGGTCAAGTTTTGCGCAGACCGCAAACCTTTGGTGGCTTGACGCTCGTCGTCGATCGTAAGGGTGAAACAGTGAAGAGAGTTGGAAAACGGTAAGGTGGACACCTCCAGCAGCATCTGTGTGTCAAATCCGATATCTGGTCGAGGGCTGTAAGATTCAGTATGATGACGTGACAATTCGGGAGTAGCTCACGAACGCCAAGCTGCGGCCTTCTTAGCTCAGTGGTAGAGCACTGGTCTCGTAAACCAGGGGTCGTGAGTTCGACCCTCACAGAAGGCATTCATTTTTTTAACTTTGCTGCTGAGAGCAGAGCTAGCTCGAGCAGCATCTAACAGATGGCAGTGCACTGAATGAAGGGGAAGTTCTACAACCGATATAGAGTGCTCTACTTGCATCAGAGGTTTACTGGATGTGTAGGCGGAACACTGTTTTGTATGCATTTTGTAGTATAATGTCATGCTTGGCGATGTCATTCGTTTATGAGCCCCACTACAGTGTGCATGCACGTTATCCATGTGAAGAGGCGTAAGCAGATACTACCATTCTGCGAGGTGCCTGCGAAAAGTATACGAGTTGCATTGATAAAGAGAGCAGAAGTGACCGAAAGTCAAGGCCTCAGTGGCGCAATCGGCTAGCGCGTTCGGCTGTTAACCGAAAGGTTGGTGGTTCGAGCCCACCCGGGGGCGAAATCGTTTTAATCGCCACCGAGGTGAGGACGTATGTCCACTTTGATAGAGATACACAGCTAGTGTGACAATTTGGCTGTGTTTGAATGATGCCACACAGCCTTATACACATTCAGCCACGTGACAGTGGAGGTAAAAACATGGCCCTATGCGGACGTTCTACCGTTTTCCTATTCATTCGGCATGTGTGACACTGCAGTAGAGCGACGACCACTACAAAAGATGTATTATTTACATTTCATTTCGGCGTATACACCGCGAGTGCCATATGACAGGGCCTCTCTCTCGATGTCGATCTGCATTTGGCGTCTCTTAAGTGTCGGTCTGCAGTAGGCCGCTGTTGGCCGAGCGGCGTGCAGTCGCCTTACATGAAGCCCCCAGTGCCACTGTGGACGATGTAGCCAGAGAGAGGAGTCGAAAGGCGCGTTTCACAGTAGAGCCACGCTATCCCACAAGCTGTGCACTAGGTCAAGTTTTGCGCAGACCGCAAACCTTTGGTGGCTTGACGCTCGTCGTCGATCGTAAGGGTGAAACAGTAAAGAGAGTTGGAAAACGGTAAGGTGGACACCTCCAGCAGCATCTGTGTGTCAAATCCGATATCTGGTCGAGGGCTGTAAGATTCAGTATGATGACGTGACAATTCGGGAGTAGCTCACGAACGCCAAGCTGCGGCCTTCTTAGCTCAGTGGTAGAGCACTGGTCTCGTAAACCAGGGGTCGTGAGTTCGACCCTCACAGAAGGCATTCATTTTTTTAACTTTGCTGCTGAGAGCAGAGCTAGCTCGAGCAGCATCTAACAGATGGCAGTGCACTGAATGAAGGGGAAGTTCTACAACCGATATAGAGTGCTCTACTTGCATCAGAGGTTTACTGGATGTGTAGGCGGAACACTGTTTTGTATGCATTTTGTAGTATAATGTCATGCTTGGCGATGTCATTCGTTTATGAGCCCCACTACAGTGTGCATGCACGTTATCCATGTGAAGAGGCGTAAGCAGATACTACCATTCTGCGAGGTGCCTGCGAAAAGTATACGAGTTGCATTGATAAAGAGAGCAGAAGTGACCGAAAGTCAAGGCCTCAGTGGCGCAATCGGCTAGCGCGTTCGGCTGTTAACCGAATGGTTGGTGGTTCGAGCCCACCCGGGGGCGAAATCGTTTTAATCGCCACCGAGGTGAGGACGTATGTCCACTTTGATAGAGATACACAGCTAGTGTGACAATTTGGCTGTGTTTGAATGATGCCACACAGCCTTATACACATTCAGCCACGTGACAGTGGAGGTAAAAACATGGCCCTATGCGGACGTTCTACCGTTTTCCTATTCATTCGGCATGTGTGACACTGCAGTAGAGCGACGACCACTACAAAAGATGTATTATTTACATTTCATTTCGGCGTATACACCGCGAGTGCCATATGACAGGGCCTCTCTCTCGATGTCGATCTGCATTTGGCGTCTCTTAAGTGTCGGTCTGCAGTAGGCCGCTGTTGGCCGAGCGGCGTGCAGTCGCCTTACATGAAGCCCCCAGTGCCACTGTGGACGATGTAGCCAGAGAGAGGAGTCGAAAGGCGCGTTTCACAGTAGAGCCACGCTATCCCACAAGCTGTGCACTAGGTCAAGTTTTGCGCAGACCGCAAACCTTTGGTGGCTTGACGCTCGTCGTCGATCGTAAGGGTGAAACAGTGAAGAGAGTTGGAAAACGGTAAGGTGGACACCTCCAGCAGCATCTGTGTGTCAAATCCGATATCTGGTCGAGGGCTGTAAGATTCAGTATGATGACGTGACAATTCGGGAGTAGCTCACGAACGCCAAGCTGCGGCCTTCTTAGCTCAGTGGTAGAGCACTGGTCTCGTAAACCAGGGGTCGTGAGTTCGACCCTCACAGAAGGCATTCATTTTTTTAACTTTGCTGCTGAGAGCAGAGCTAGCTCGAGCAGCATCTAACAGATGGCAGTGCACTGAATGAAGGGGAAGTTCTACAACCGATATAGAGTGCTCTACTTGCATCAGAGGTTTACTGGATGTGTAGGCGGAACACTGTTTTGTATGCATTTTGTAGTATAATGTCATGCTTGGCGATGTCATTCGTTTATGAGCCCCACTACAGTGTGCATGCACGTTATCCATGTGAAGAAGCGTAAGCAGATACTACCATTCTGCGAGGTGCCTGCGAAAAGTATACGAGTTGCATTGATAAAGAGAGCAGAAGTGACCGAAAGTCAAGGCCTCCGTGGCGCAATCGGCTAGCGCGTTCGGCTGTTAACCGAAAGGTTGGTGGTTCGAGCCTACCCGGGGGCGAAATCGTTTTAATCGCCACCGAGGTGAGGACGTATGTCCACTTTGATAGAGATACACAGCTAGTGTGACAATTTGGCTGTGTTTGAATGATGCCACACAGCCTTATACACATTCAGCCACGTGACAGTGGAGGTAAAAACATGGCCCTATGCGGACGTTCTACCGCTTTCCTATTCATTCGGCATGTGTGACACTGCAGTAGAGCGACGACCACTACAAAAGATGTATTATTTACATTTCATTTCGGCGTATACACCGCGAGTGCCATATGACAGGGCCTCTCTCTCGATGTCGATCTGCATTTGGCGTCTCTTAAGTGTCGGTCTGCAGTAGGCCGCTGTTGGCCGAGCGGCGTGCAGTCGCCTTACATGAAGCCCCCAGTGCCACTGTGGACGATGTAGCCAGAGAGAGGAGTCGAAAGGCGCGTTTCACAGTAGAGCCACGCTATCCCACAAGCTGTGCACTAGGTCAAGTTTTGCGCAGACCGCAAACCTTTGGTGGCTTGACGCTCGTCGTCGATCGTAAGGGTGAAACAGTGAAGAGAGTTGGAAAACGGTAAGGTGGACACCTCCAGCAGCATCTGTGTGTCAAATCCGATATCTGGTCGAGGGCTGTAAGATTCAGTATGATGACGTGACAATTCGGGAGTAGCTCACGAACGCCAAGCTGCGGCCTTCTTAGCTCAGTGGTAGAGCACTGGTCTCGTAAACCAGGGGTCGTGAGTTCGACCCTCACAGAAGGCATTCATTTTTTTAACTTTGCTGCTGAGAGCAGAGCTAGCTCGAGCAGCATCTAACAGATGGCAGTGCACTGAATGAAGGGGAAGTTCTACAACCGATATAGAGTGCTCTACTTGCATCAGAGGTTTACTGGATGTGTAGGCGGAACACTGTTTTGTATGCATTTTGTAGTATAATGTCATGCTTGGCGATGTCATTCGTTTATGAGCCCCACTACAGTGTGCATGCACGTTATCCATGTGAAGAGGCGTAAGCAGATACTACCATTCTGCGAGGTGCCTGCGAAAAGTATACGAGTTGCATTGATAAAGAGAGCAGAAGTGACCGAAAGTCAAGGCCTCAGTGGCGCAATCGGCTAGCGCGTTCGGCTGTTAACCGAAAGGTTGGTGGTTCGAGCCCACCCGGGGGCGAAATCGTTTTAATCGCCACCGAGGTGAGGACGTATGTCCACTTTGATAGAGATACACAGCTAGTGTGACAATTTGGCTGTGTTTGAATGATGCCACACAGCCTTATACACATTCAGCCACGTGACAGTGGAGGTAAAAACATGGCCCTATGCGGACGTTCTACCGTTTTCCTATTCATTCGGCATGTGTGACACTGCAGTAGAGCGACGACCACTACAAAAGATGTATTATTTACATTTCATTTCGGCGTATACACCGCGAGTGCCATATGACAGGGCCTCTCTCTCGATGTCGATCTGCATTTGGCGTCTCTTAAGTGTCGGTCTGCAGTAGGCCGCTGTTGGCCGAGCGGCGTGCAGTCGCCTTACATGAAGCCCCCAGTGCCACTGTGGACGATGTAGCCAGAGAGAGGAGTCGAAAGGCGCGTTTCACAGTAGAGCCACGCTATCCCACAAGCTGTGCACTAGGTCAAGTTTTGCGCAGACCGCAAACCTTTGGTGGCTTGACGCTCGTCGTCGATCGTAAGGGTGAAACAGTGAAGAGAGTTGGAAAACGGTAAGGTGGACACCTCCAGCAGCATCTGTGTGTCAAATCCGATATCTGGTCGAGGGCTGTAAGATTCAGTATGATGACGTGACAATTCGGGAGTAGCTCACGAACGCCAAGCTGCGGCCTTCTTAGCTCAGTGGTAGAGCACTGGTCTCGTAAACCAGGGGTCGTGAGTTCGACCCTCACAGAAGGCATTCATTTTTTTAACTTTGCTGCTGAGAGCAGAGCTAGCTCGAGCAGCATCTAACAGATGGCAGTGCACTGAATGAAGGGGAAGTTCTACAACCGATATAGAGTGCTCTACTTGCATCAGAGGTTTACTGGATGTGTAGGCGGAACACTGTTTTGTATGCATTTTGTAGTATAATGTCATGCTTGGCGATGTCATTCGTTTATGAGCCCCACTACAGTGTGCATGCACGTTATCCATGTGAAGAAGCGTAAGCAGATACTACCATTCTGCGAGGTGCCTGCGAAAAGTATACGAGTTGCATTGATAAAGAGAGCAGAAGTGACCGAAAGTCAAGGCCTCCGTGGCGCAATCGGCTAGCGCGTTCGGCTGTTAACCGAAAGGTTGGTGGTTCGAGCCTACCCGGGGGCGAAATCGTTTTAATCGCCACCGAGGTGAGGACGTATGTCCACTTTGATAGAGATACACAGCTAGTGTGACAATTTGGCTGTGTTTGAATGATGCCACACAGCCTTATACACATTCAGCCACGTGACAGTGGAGGTAAAAACATGGCCCTATGCGGACGTTCTACCGCTTTCCTATTCATTCGGCATGTGTGACACTGCAGTAGAGCGACGACCACTACAAAAGATGTATTATTTACATTTCATTTCGGCGTATACACCGCGAGTGCCATATGACAGGGCCTCTCTCTCGATGTCGATCTGCATTTGGCGTCTCTTAAGTGTCGGTCTGCAGTAGGCCGCTGTTGGCCGAGCGGCGTGCAGTCGCCTTACATGAAGCCCCCAGTGCCACTGTGGACGATGTAGCCAGAGAGAGGAGTCGAAAGGCGCGTTTCACAGTAGAGCCACGCTATCCCACAAGCTGTGCACTAGGTCAAGTTTTGCGCAGACCGCAAACCTTTGGTGGCTTGACGCTCGTCGTCGATCGTAAGGGTGAAACAGTGAAGAGAGTTGGAAAACGGTAAGGTGGACACCTCCAGCAGCATCTGTGTGTCAAATCCGATATCTGGTCGAGGGCTGTAAGATTCAGTATGATGACGTGACAATTCGGGAGTAGCTCACGAACGCCAAGCTGCGGCCTTCTTAGCTCAGTGGTAGAGCACTGGTCTCGTAAACCAGGGGTCGTGAGTTCGACCCTCACAGAAGGCATTCATTTTTTTAACTTTGCTGCTGAGAGCAGAGCTAGCTCGAGCAGCATCTAACAGATGGCAGTGCACTGAATGAAGGGGAAGTTCTACAACCGATATAGAGTGCTCTACTTGCATCAGAGGTTTACTGGATGTGTAGGCGGAACACTGTTTTGTATGCATTTTGTAGTATAATGTCATGCTTGGCGATGTCATTCGTTTATGAGCCCCACTACAGTGTGCATGCACGTTATCCATGTGAAGAGGCGTAAGCAGATACTACCATTCTGCGAGGTGCCTGCGAAAAGTATACGAGTTGCATTGATAAAGAGAGCAGAAGTGACCGAAAGTCAAGGCCTCCGTGGCGCAATCGGCTAGCGCGTTCGGCTGTTAACCGAAAGGTTGGTGGTTCGAGCCCACCCGGGGGCGAAATCGTTTTAATCGCCACCGAGGTGAGGACGTATGTCCACTTTGATAGAGATACACAGCTAGTGTGACAATTTGGCTGTGTTTGAATGATGCCACACAGCCTTATACACATTCAGCCACGTGACAGTGGAGGTAAAAACATGGCCCTATGCGGACGTTCTACCGTTTTCCTATTCATTCGGCATGTGTGACACTGCAGTAGAGCGACGACCACTACAAAAGATGTATTATTTACATTTCATTTCGGCGTATACACCGCGAGTGCCATATGACAGGGCCTCTCTCTCGATGTCGATCTGCATTTGGCGTCTCTTAAGTGTCGGTCTGCAGTAGGCCGCTGTTGGCCGAGCGGCGTGAAGTCGCCTTACATGAAGCCCCCAGTGCCACTGTGGACGATGTAGCCAGAGAGAGGAGTCGAAAGGCGCGTTTCACAGTAGAGCCACGCTATCCCACAAGCTGTGCACTAGGTCAAGTTTTGCGCAGACCGCAAACCTTTGGTGGCTTGACGCTCGTCGTCGATCGTAAGGGTGAAACAGTGAAGAGAGTTGGAAAACGGTAAGGTGGACACCTCCAGCAGCATCTGTGTGTCAAATCCGATATCTGGTCGAGGGCTGTAAGATTCAGTATGATGACGTGACAATTCGGGAGTAGCTCACGAACGCCAAGCTGCGGCCTTCTTAGCTCAGTGGTAGAGCACTGGTCTCGTAAACCAGGGGTCGTGAGTTCGACCCTCACAGAAGGCATTCATTTTTTTAACTTTGCTGCTGAGAGCAGAGCTAGCTCGAGCAGCATCTAACAGATGGCAGTGCACTGAATGAAGGGGAAGTTCTACAACCGATATAGAGTGCTCTACTTGCATCAGAGGTTTACTGGATGTGTAGGCGGAACACTGTTTTGTATGCATTTTGTAGTATAATGTCATGCTTGGCGATGTCATTCGTTTATGAGCCCCACTACAGTGTGCATGCACGTTATCCATGTGAAGAGGCGTAAGCAGATACTACCATTCTGCGAGGTGCCTGCGAAAAGTATACGAGTTGCATTGATAAAGAGAGCAGAAGTGACCGAAAGTCAAGGCCTCAGTGGCGCAATCGGCTAGCGCGTTCGGCTGTTAACCGAAAGGTTGGTGGTTCGAGCCCACCCGGGGGCGAAATCGTTTTAATCGCCACCGAGGTGAGGACGTATGTCCACTTTGATAGAGATACACAGCTAGTGTGACAATTTGGCTGTGTTTGAATGATGCCACACAGCCTTATACACATTCAGCCACGTGACAGTGGAGGTAAAAACATGGCCCTATGCGGACGTTCTACCGTTTTCCTATTCATTCGGCATGTGTGACACTGCAGTAGAGCGACGACCACTACAAAAGATGTATTATTTACATTTCATTTCGGCGTATACACCGCGAGTGCCATATGACAGGGCCTCTCTCTCGATGTCGATCTGCATTTGGCGTCTCTTAAGTGTCGGTCTGCAGTAGGCCGCTGTTGGCCGAGCGGCGTGCAGTCGCCTTACATGAAGCCCCCAGTGCCACTGTGGACGATGTAGCCAGAGAGAGGAGTCGAAAGGCGCGTTTCACAGTAGAGCCACGCTATCCCACAAGCTGTGCACTAGGTCAAGTTTTGCGCAGACCGCAAACCTTTGGTGGCTTGACGCTCGTCGTCGATCGTAAGGGTGAAACAGTGAAGAGAGTTGGAAAACGGTAAGGTGGACACCTCCAGCAGCATCTGTGTGTCAAATCCGATATCTGGTCGAGGGCTGTAAGATTCAGTATGATGACGTGACAATTCGGGAGTAGCTCACGAACGCCAAGCTGCGGCCTTCTTAGCTCAGTGGTAGAGCACTGGTCTCGTAAACCAGGGGTCGTGAGTTCGACCCTCACAGAAGGCATTCATTTTTTTAACTTTGCTGCTGAGAGCAGAGCTAGCTCGAGCAGCATCTAACAGATGGCAGTGCACTGAATGAAGGGGAAGTTCTACAACCGATATAGAGTGCTCTACTTGCATCAGAGGTTTACTGGATGTGTAGGCGGAACACTGTTTTGTATGCATTTTGTAGTATAATGTCATGCTTGGCGATGTCATTCGTTTATGAGCCCCACTACAGTGTGCATGCACGTTATCCATGTGAAGAGGCGTAAGCAGATACTACCATTCTGCGAGGTGCCTGCGAAAAGTATACGAGTTGCATTGATAAAGAGAGCAGAAGTGACCGAAAGTCAAGGCCTCAGTGGCGCAATCGGCTAGCGCGTTCGGCTGTTAACCGAAAGGTTGGTGGTTCGAGCCCACCCGGGGGCGAAATCGTTTTAATCGCCACCGAGGTGAGGACGTATGTCCACTTTGATAGAGATACACAGCTAGTGTGACAATTTGGCTGTGTTTGAATGATGCCACACAGCCTTATACACATTCAGCCACGTGACAGTGGAGGTAAAAACATGGCCCTATGCGGACGTTCTACCGTTTTCCTATTCATTCGGCATGTGTGACACTGCAGTAGAGCGACGACCACTACAAAAGATGTATTATTTACATTTCATTTCGGCGTATACACCGCGAGTGCCATATGACAGGGCCTCTCTCTCGATGTCGATCTGCATTTGGCGTCTCTTAAGTGTCGGTCTGCAGTAGGCCGCTGTTGGCCGAGCGGCGTGCAGTCGCCTTACATGAAGCCCCCAGTGCCACTGTGGACGATGTAGCCAGAGAGAGGAGTCGAAAGGCGCGTTTCACAGTAGAGCCACGCTATCCCACAAGCTGTGCACTAGGTCAAGTTTTGCGCAGACCGCAAACCTTTGGTGGCTTGACGCTCGTCGTCGATCGTAAGGGTGAAACAGTGAAGAGAGTTGGAAAACGGTAAGGTGGACACCTCCAGCAGCATCTGTGTGTCAAATCCGATATCTGGTCGAGGGCTGTAAGATTCAGTATGATGACGTGACAATTCGGGAGTAGCTCACGAACGCCAAGCTGCGGCCTTCTTAGCTCAGTGGTAGAGCACTGGTCTCGTAAACCAGGGGTCGTGAGTTCGACCCTCACAGAAGGCATTCATTTTTTTAACTTTGCTGCTGAGAGCAGAGCTAGCTCGAGCAGCATCTAACAGATGGCAGTGCACTGAATGAAGGGGAAGTTCTACAACCGATATAGAGTGCTCTACTTGCATCAGAGGTTTACTGGATGTGTAGGCGGAACACTGTTTTGTATGCATTTTGTAGTATAATGTCATGCTTGGCGATGTCATTCGTTTATGAGCCCCACTACAGTGTGCATGCACGTTATCCATGTGAAGAAGCGTAAGCAGATACTACCATTCTGCGAGGTGCCTGCGAAAAGTATACGAGTTGCATTGATAAAGAGAGCAGAAGTGACCGAAAGTCAAGGCCTCCGTGGCGCAATCGGCTAGCGCGTTCGGCTGTTAACCGAAAGGTTGGTGGTTCGAGCCTACCCGGGGGCGAAATCGTTTTAATCGCCACCGAGGTGAGGACGTATGTCCACTTTGATAGAGATACACAGCTAGTGTGACAATTTGGCTGTGTTTGAATGATGCCACACAGCCTTATACACATTCAGCCACGTGACAGTGGAGGTAAAAACATGGCCCTATGCGGACGTTCTACCGCTTTCCTATTCATTCGGCATGTGTGACACTGCAGTAGAGCGACGACCACTACAAAAGATGTATTATTTACATTTCATTTCGGCGTATACACCGCGAGTGCCATATGACAGGGCCTCTCTCTCGATGTCGATCTGCATTTGGCGTCTCTTAAGTGTCGGTCTGCAGTAGGCCGCTGTTGGCCGAGCGGCGTGCAGTCGCCTTACATGAAGCCCCCAGTGCCACTGTGGACGATGTAGCCAGAGAGAGGAGTCGAAAGGCGCGTTTCACAGTAGAGCCACGCTATCCCACAAGCTGTGCACTAGGTCAAGTTTTGCGCAGACCGCAAACCTTTGGTGGCTTGACGCTCGTCGTCGATCGTAAGGGTGAAACAGTGAAGAGAGTTGGAAAACGGTAAGGTGGACACCTCCAGCAGCATCTGTGTGTCAAATCCGATATCTGGTCGAGGGCTGTAAGATTCAGTATGATGACGTGACAATTCGGGAGTAGCTCACGAACGCCAAGCTGCGGCCTTCTTAGCTCAGTGGTAGAGCACTGGTCTCGTAAACCAGGGGTCGTGAGTTCGACCCTCACAGAAGGCATTCATTTTTTTAACTTTGCTGCTGAGAGCAGAGCTAGCTCGAGCAGCATCTAACAGATGGCAGTGCACTGAATGAAGGGGAAGTTCTACAACCGATATAGAGTGCTCTACTTGCATCAGAGGTTTACTGGATGTGTAGGCGGAACACTGTTTTGTATGCATTTTGTAGTATAATGTCATGCTTGGCGATGTCATTCGTTTATGAGCCCCACTACAGTGTGCATGCACGTTATCCATGTGAAGAGGCGTAAGCAGATACTACCATTCTGCGAGGTGCCTGCGAAAAGTATACGAGTTGCATTGATAAAGAGAGCAGAAGTGACCGAAAGTCAAGGCCTCCGTGGCGCAATCGGCTAGCGCGTTCGGCTGTTAACCGAAAGGTTGGTGGTTCGAGCCCACCCGGGGGCGAAATCGTTTTAATCGCCACCGAGGTGAGGACGTATGTCCACTTTGATAGAGATACACAGCTAGTGTGACAATTTGGCTGTGTTTGAATGATGCCACACAGCCTTATACACATTCAGCCACGTGACAGTGGAGGTAAAAACATGGCCCTATGCGGACGTTCTACCGTTTTCCTATTCATTCGGCATGTGTGACACTGCAGTAGAGCGACGACCACTACAAAAGATGTATTATTTACATTTCATTTCGGCGTATACACCGCGAGTGCCATATGACAGGGCCTCTCTCTCGATGTCGATCTGCATTTGGCGTCTCTTAAGTGTCGGTCTGCAGTAGGCCGCTGTTGGCCGAGCGGCGTGCAGTCGCCTTACATGAAGCCCCCAGTGCCACTGTGGACGATGTAGCCAGAGAGAGGAGTCGAAAGGCGCGTTTCACAGTAGAGCCACGCTATCCCACAAGCTGTGCACTAGGTCAAGTTTTGCGCAGACCGCAAACCTTTGGTGGCTTGACGCTCGTCGTCGATCGTAAGGGTGAAACAGTGAAGAGAGTTGGAAAACGGTAAGGTGGACACCTCCAGCAGCATCTGTGTGTCAAATCCGATATCTGGTCGAGGGCTGTAAGATTCAGTATGATGACGTGACAATTCGGGAGTAGCTCACGAACGCCAAGCTGCGGCCTTCTTAGCTCAGTGGTAGAGCACTGGTCTCGTAAACCAGGGGTCGTGAGTTCGACCCTCACAGAAGGCATTCATTTTTTTAACTTTGCTGCTGAGAGCAGAGCTAGCTCGAGCAGCATCTAACAGATGGCAGTGCACTGAATGAAGGGGAAGTTCTACAACCGATATAGAGTGCTCTACTTGCATCAGAGGTTTACTGGATGTGTAGGCGGAACACTGTTTTGTATGCATTTTGTAGTATAATGTCATGCTTGGCGATGTCATTCGTTTATGAGCCCCACTACAGTGTGCATGCACGTTATCCATGTGAAGAGGCGTAAGCAGATACTACCATTCTGCGAGGTGCCTGCCAAAAGTATACGAGTTGCATTGATAAAGAGAGCAGAAGTGACCGAAAGTCAAGGCCTCCGTGGCGCAATCGGCTAGCGCGTTCGGCTGTTAACCGAAAGGTTGGTGGTTCGAGCCTACCCGGGGGCGAAATCGTTTTAATCGCCACCGAGGTGAGGACGTATGTCCACTTTGATAGAGATACACAGCTAGTGTGACAATTTGGCTGTGTTTGAATGATGCCACACAGCCTTATACACATTCAGCCACGTGACAGTGGAGGTAAAAACATGGCCCTATGCGGACGTTCTACCGCTTTCCTATTCATTCGGCATGTGTGACACTGCAGTAGAGCGACGACCACTACAAAAGATGTATTATTTACATTTCATTTCGGCGTATACACCGCGAGTGCCATATGACAGGGCCTCTCTCTCGATGTCGATCTGCATTTGGCGTCTCTTAAGTGTCGGTCTGCAGTAGGCCGCTGTTGGCCGAGCGGCGTGCAGTCGCCTTACATGAAGCCCCCAGTGCCACTGTGGACGATGTAGCCAGAGAGAGGAGTCGAAAGGCGCGTTTCACAGTAGAGCCACGCTATCCCACAAGCTGTGCACTAGGTCAAGTTTTGCGCAGACCGCAAACCTTTGGTGGCTTGACGCTCGTCGTCGATCGTAAGGGTGAAACAGTGAAGAGAGTTGGAAAACGGTAAGGTGGACACCTCCAGCAGCATCTGTGTGTCAAATCCGATATCTGGTCGAGGGCTGTAAGATTCAGTATGATGACGTGACAATTCGGGAGTAGCTCACGAACGCCAAGCTGCGGCCTTCTTAGCTCAGTGGTAGAGCACTGGTCTCGTAAACCAGGGGTCGTGAGTTCGACCCTCACAGAAGGCATTCATTTTTTTAACTTTGCTGCTGAGAGCAGAGCTAGCTCGAGCAGCATCTAACAGATGGCAGTGCACTGAATGAAGGGGAAGTTCTACAACCGATATAGAGTGCTCTACTTGCATCAGAGGTTTACTGGATGTGTAGGCGGAACACTGTTTTGTATGCATTTTGTAGTATAATGTCATGCTTGGCGATGTCATTCGTTTATGAGCCCCACTACAGTGTGCATGCACGTTATCCATGTGAAGAAGCGTAAGCAGATACTACCATTCTGCGAGGTGCCTGCGAAAAGTATACGAGTTGCATTGATAAAGAGAGCAGAAGTGACCGAAAGTCAAGGCCTCCGTGGCGCAATCGGCTAGCGCGTTCGGCTGTTAACCGAAAGGTTGGTGGTTCGAGCCTACCCGGGGGCGAAATCGTTTTAATCGCCACCGAGGTGAGGACGTATGTCCACTTTGATAGAGATACACAGCTAGTGTGACAATTTGGCTGTGTTTGAATGATGCCACACAGCCTTATACACATTCAGCCACGTGACAGTGGAGGTAAAAACATGGCCCTATGCGGACGTTCTACCGCTTTCCTATTCATTCGGCATGTGTGACACTGCAGTAGAGCGACGACCACTACAAAAGATGTATTATTTACATTTCATTTCGGCGTATACACCGCGAGTGCCATATGACAGGGCCTCTCTCTCGATGTCGATCTGCATTTGGCGTCTCTTAAGTGTCGGTCTGCAGTAGGCCGCTGTTGGCCGAGCGGCGTGCAGTCGCCTTACATGAAGCCCCCAGTGCCACTGTGGACGATGTAGCCAGAGAGAGGAGTCGAAAGGCGCGTTTCACAGTAGAGCCACGCTATCCCACAAGCTGTGCACTAGGTCAAGTTTTGCGCAGACCGCAAACCTTTGGTGGCTTGACGCTCGTCGTCGATCGTAAGGGTGAAACAGTGAAGAGAGTTGGAAAACGGTAAGGTGGACACCTCCAGCAGCATCTGTGTGTCAAATCCGATATCTGGTCGAGGGCTGTAAGATTCAGTATGATGACGTGACAATTCGGGAGTAGCTCACGAACGCCAAGCTGCGGCCTTCTTAGCTCAGTGGTAGAGCACTGGTCTCGTAAACCAGGGGTCGTGAGTTCGACCCTCACAGAAGGCATTCATTTTTTTAACTTTGCTGCTGAGAGCAGAGCTAGCTCGAGCAGCATCTAACAGATGGCAGTGCACTGAATGAAGGGGAAGTTCTACAACCGATATAGAGTGCTCTACTTGCATCAGAGGTTTACTGGATGTGTAGGCGGAACACTGTTTTGTATGCATTTTGTAGTATAATGTCATGCTTGGCGATGTCATTCGTTTATGAGCCCCACTACAGTGTGCATGCACGTTATCCATGTGAAGAGGCGTAAGCAGATACTACCATTCTGCGAGGTGCCTGCGAAAAGTATACGAGTTGCATTGATAAAGAGAGCAGAAGTGACCGAAAGTCAAGGCCTCCGTGGCGCAATCGGCTAGCGCGTTCGGCTGTTAACCGAAAGGTTGGTGGTTCGAGCCCACCCGGGGGCGAAATCGTTTTAATCGCCACCGAGGTGAGGACGTATGTCCACTTTGATAGAGATACACAGCTAGTGTGACAATTTGGCTGTGTTTGAATGATGCCACACAGCCTTATACACATTCAGCCACGTGACAGTGGAGGTAAAAACATGGCCCTATGCGGACGTTCTACCGTTTTCCTATTCATTCGGCATGTGTGACACTGCAGTAGAGCGACGACCACTACAAAAGATGTATTATTTACATTTCATTTCGGCGTATACACCGCGAGTGCCATATGACAGGGCCTCTCTCTCGATGTCGATCTGCATTTGGCGTCTCTTAAGTGTCGGTCTGCAGTAGGCCGCTGTTGGCCGAGCGGCGTGCAGTCGCCTTACATGAAGCCCCCAGTGCCACTGTGGACGATGTAGCCAGAGAGAGGAGTCGAAAGGCGCGTTTCACAGTAGAGCCACGCTATCCCACAAGCTGTGCACTAGGTCAAGTTTTGCGCAGACCGCAAACCTTTGGTGGCTTGACGCTCGTCGTCGATCGTAAGGGTGAAACAGTGAAGAGAGTTGGAAAACGGTAAGGTGGACACCTCCAGCAGCATCTGTGTGTCAAATCCGATATCTGGTCGAGGGCTGTAAGATTCAGTATGATGACGTGACAATTCGGGAGTAGCTCACGAACGCCAAGCTGCGGCCTTCTTAGCTCAGTGGTAGAGCACTGGTCTCGTAAACCAGGGGTCGTGAGTTCGACCCTCACAGAAGGCATTCATTTTTTTAACTTTGCTGCTGAGAGCAGAGCTAGCTCGAGCAGCATCTAACAGATGGCAGTGCACTGAATGAAGGGGAAGTTCTACAACCGATATAGAGTGCTCTACTTGCATCAGAGGTTTACTGGATGTGTAGGCGGAACACTGTTTTGTATGCATTTTGTAGTATAATGTCATGCTTGGCGATGTCATTCGTTTATGAGCCCCACTACAGTGTGCATGCACGTTATCCATGTGAAGAGGCGTAAGCAGATACTACCATTCTGCGAGGTGCCTGCCAAAAGTATACGAGTTGCATTGATAAAGAGAGCAGAAGTGACCGAAAGTCAAGGCCTCCGTGGCGCAATCGGCTAGCGCGTTCGGCTGTTAACCGAAAGGTTGGTGGTTCGAGCCTACCCGGGGGCGAAATCGTTTTAATCGCCACCGAGGTGAGGACGTATGTCCACTTTGATAGAGATACACAGCTAGTGTGACAATTTGGCTGTGTTTGAATGATGCCACACAGCCTTATACACATTCAGCCACGTGACAGTGGAGGTAAAAACATGGCCCTATGCGGACGTTCTACCGTTTTCCTATTCATTCGGCATGTGTGACACTGCAGTAGAGCGACGACCACTACAAAAGATGTATTATTTACATTTCATTTCGGCGTATACACCGCGAGTGCCATATGACAGGGCCTCTCTCTCGATGTCGATCTGCATTTGGCGTCTCTTAAGTGTCGGTCTGCAGTAGGCCGCTGTTGGCCGAGCGGCGTGCAGTCGCCTTACATGAAGCCCCCAGTGCCACTGTGGACGATGTAGCCAGAGAGAGGAGTCGAAAGGCGCGTTTCACAGTAGAGCCACGCTATCCCACAAGCTGTGCACTAGGTCAAGTTTTGCGCAGACCGCAAACCTTTGGTGGCTTGACGCTCGTCGTCGATCGTAAGGGTGAAACAGTGAAGAGAGTTGGAAAACGGTAAGGTGGACACCTCCAGCAGCATCTGTGTGTCAAATCCGATATCTGGTCGAGGGCTGTAAGATTCAGTATGATGACGTGACAATTCGGGAGTAGCTCACGAACGCCAAGCTGCGGCCTTCTTAGCTCAGTGGTAGAGCACTGGTCTCGTAAACCAGGGGTCGTGAGTTCGACCCTCACAGAAGGCATTCATTTTTTTAACTTTGCTGCTGAGAGCAGAGCTAGCTCGAGCAGCATCTAACAGATGGCAGTGCACTGAATGAAGGGGAAGTTCTACAACCGATATAGAGTGCTCTACTTGCATCAGAGGTTTACTGGATGTGTAGGCGGAACACTGTTTTGTATGCATTTTGTAGTATAATGTCATGCTTGGCAATGTCATTCGTTTATGAGCCCCACTACAGTGTGCATGCACGTTATCCATGTGAAGAGGCGTAAGCAGATACTACCATTCTGCGAGGTGCCTGCGAAAAGTATACGAGTTGCATTGATAAAGAGAGCAGAAGTGACCGAAAGTCAAGGCCTCCGTGGCGCAATCGGCTAGCGCGTTCGGCTGTTAACCGAAAGGTTGGTGGTTCGAGCCCACCCGGGGGCGAAATCGTTTTAATCGCCACCGAGGTGAGGACGTATGTCCACTTTGATAGAGATACACAGCTAGTGTGACAATTTGGCTGTGTTTGAATGATGCCACACAGCCTTATACACATTCAGCCACGTGACAGTGGAGGTAAAAACATGGCCCTATGCGGACGTTCTACCGCTTTCCTATTCATTCGGCATGTGTGACACTGCAGTAGAGCGACGACCACTACAAAAGATGTATTATTTACATTTCATTTCGGCGTATACACCGCGAGTGCCATATGACAGGGCCTCTCTCTCGATGTCGATCTGCATTTGGCGTCTCTTAAGTGTCGGTCTGCAGTAGGCCGCTGTTGGCCGAGCGGCGTGCAGTCGCCTTACATGAAGCCCCCAGTGCCACTGTGGACGATGTAGCCAGAGAGAGGAGTCGAAAGGCGCGTTTCACAGTAGAGCCACGCTATCCCACAAGCTGTGCACTAGGTCAAGTTTTGCGCAGACCGCAAACCTTTGGTGGCTTGACGCTCGTCGTCGATCGTAAGGGTGAAACAGTGAAGAGAGTTGGAAAACGGTAAGGTGGACACCTCCAGCAGCATCTGTGTGTCAAATCCGATATCTGGTCGAGGGCTGTAAGATTCAGTATGATGACGTGACAATTCGGGAGTAGCTCACGAACGCCAAGCTGCGGCCTTCTTAGCTCAGTGGTAGAGCACTGGTCTCGTAAACCAGGGGTCGTGAGTTCGACCCTCACAGAAGGCATTCATTTTTTTAACTTTGCTGCTGAGAGCAGAGCTAGCTCGAGCAGCATCTAACAGATGGCAGTGCACTGAATGAAGGGGAAGTTCTACAACCGATATAGAGTGCTCTACTTGCATCAGAGGTTTACTGGATGTGTAGGCGGAACACTGTTTTGTATGCATTTTGTAGTATAATGTCATGCTTGGCGATGTCATTCGTTTATGAGCCCCACTACAGTGTGCATGCACGTTATCCATGTGAAGAGGCGTAAGCAGATACTACCATTCTGCGAGGTGCCTGCCAAAAGTATACGAGTTGCATTGATAAAGAGAGCAGAAGTGACCGAAAGTCAAGGCCTCCGTGGCGCAATCGGCTAGCGCGTTCGGCTGTTAACCGAAAGGTTGGTGGTTCGAGCCTACCCGGGGGCGAAATCGTTTTAATCGCCACCGAGGTGAGGACGTATGTCCACTTTGATAGAGATACACAGCTAGTGTGACAATTTGGCTGTGTTTGAATGATGCCACACAGCCTTATACACATTCAGCCACGTGACAGTGGAGGTAAAAACATGGCCCTATGCGGACGTTCTACCGCTTTCCTATTCATTCGGCATGTGTGACACTGCAGTAGAGCGACGACCACTACAAAAGATGTATTATTTACATTTCATTTCGGCGTATACACCGCGAGTGCCATATGACAGGGCCTCTCTCTCGATGTCGATCTGCATTTGGCGTCTCTTAAGTGTCGGTCTGCAGTAGGCCGCTGTTGGCCGAGCGGCGTGCAGTCGCCTTACATGAAGCCCCCAGTGCCACTGTGGACGATGTAGCCAGAGAGAGGAGTCGAAAGGCGCGTTTCACAGTAGAGCCACGCTATCCCACAAGCTGTGCACTAGGTCAAGTTTTGCGCAGACCGCAAACCTTTGGTGGCTTGACGCTCGTCGTCGATCGTAAGGGTGAAACAGTGAAGAGAGTTGGAAAACGGTAAGGTGGACACCTCCAGCAGCATCTGTGTGTCAAATCCGATATCTGGTCGAGGGCTGTAAGATTCAGTATGATGACGTGACAATTCGGGAGTAGCTCACGAACGCCAAGCTGCGGCCTTCTTAGCTCAGTGGTAGAGCACTGGTCTCGTAAACCAGGGGTCGTGAGTTCGACCCTCACAGTAGGCATTCATTTTTTTAACTTTGCTGCTGAGAGCAGAGCTAGCTCGAGCAGCATCTAACAGATGGCAGTGCACTGAATGAAGGGGAAGTTCTACAACCGATATAGAGTGCTCTACTTGCATCAGAGGTTTACTGGATGTGTAGGCGGAACACTGTTTTGTATGCATTTTGTAGTATAATGTCATGCTTGGCGATGTCATTCGTTTATGAGCCCCACTACAGTGTGCATGCACGTTATCCATGTGAAGAGGCGTAAGCAGATACTACCATTCTGCGAGGTGCCTGCGAAAAGTATACGAGTTGCATTGATAAAGAGAGCAGAAGTGACCGAAAGTCAAGGCCTCCGTGGCGCAATCGGCTAGCGCGTTCGGCTGTTAACCGAAAGGTTGGTGGTTCGAGCCCACCCGGGGGCGAAATCGTTTTAATCGCCACCGAGGTGAGGACGTATGTCCACTTTGATAGAGATACACAGCTAGTGTGACAATTTGGCTGTGTTTGAATGATGCCACACAGCCTTATACACATTCAGCCACGTGACAGTGGAGGTAAAAACATGGCCCTATGCGGACGTTCTACCGCTTTCCTATTCATTCGGCATGTGTGACACTGCAGTAGAGCGACGACCACTACAAAAGATGTATTATTTACATTTCATTTCGGCGTATACACCGCGAGTGCCATATGACAGGGCCTCTCTCTCGATGTCGATCTGCATTTGGCGTCTCTTAAGTGTCGGTCTGCAGTAGGCCGCTGTTGGCCGAGCGGCGTGCAGTCGCCTTACATGAAGCCCCCAGTGCCACTGTGGACGATGTAGCCAGAGAGAGGAGTCGAAAGGCGCGTTTCACAGTAGAGCCACGCTATCCCACAAGCTGTGCACTAGGTCAAGTTTTGCGCAGACCGCAAACCTTTGGTGGCTTGACGCTCGTCGTCGATCGTAAGGGTGAAACAGTGAAGAGAGTTGGAAAACGGTAAGGTGGACACCTCCAGCAGCATCTGTGTGTCAAATCCGATATCTGGTCGAGGGCTGTAAGATTCAGTATGATGACGTGACAATTCGGGAGTAGCTCACGAACGCCAAGCTGCGTCCTTCTTAGCTCAGTGGTGGAGTACTGGTCTCGTAAACCAGGGGTCGTGAGTTCGACCCTCACAGAAGGCATTCATTTTTTTAACTTTGCTGC
Source organism: Schistocerca cancellata (assembly GCF_023864275.1). Lineage (NCBI taxonomy): Eukaryota > Metazoa > Arthropoda > Insecta > Orthoptera > Acrididae > Schistocerca > Schistocerca cancellata. Next base: position 429,830 of record NW_026046841.1, read on the forward strand.
TGAGAGCAGAGCTAGCTCGAGCAGCATCTAACAGATGGCAGTGCACTGAATGAAGGGGAAGTTCTACAACCGATATAGAGTGCTCTACTTGCATCAGAGGTTTACTGGATGTGTAGGCGGAACACTGTTTTGTATGCATTTTGTAGTATAATGTCATGCTTGGCAATGTCATTCGTTTATGAGCCCCACTACAGTGTGCATGCACGTTATCCATGTGAAGAGGCGTAAGCAGATACTACCATTCTGCGAGGTGCCTGCGAAAAGTATACGAGTTGCATTGATAAAGAGAGCAGAAGTGACCGAAAGTCAAGGCCTCCGTGGCGCAATCGGCTAGCGCGTTCGGCTGTTAACCGAAAGGTTGGTGGTTCGAGCCCACCCGGGGGCGAAATCGTTTTAATCGCCACCGAGGTGAGGACGTATGTCCACTTTGATAGAGATACACAGCTAGTGTGACAATTTGGCTGTGTTTGAATGATGCCACACAGCCTTATACACATTCAGCCACGTGACAGTGGAGGTAAAAACATGGCCCTATGCGGACGTTCTACCGCTTTCCTATTCATTCGGCATGTGTGACACTGCAGTAGAGCGACGACCACTACAAAAGATGTATTATTTACATTTCATTTCGGCGTATACACCGCGAGTGCCATATGACAGGGCCTCTCTCTCGATGTCGATCTGCATTTGGCGTCTCTTAAGTGTCGGTCTGCAGTAGGCCGCTGTTGGCCGAGCGGCGTGCAGTCGCCTTACATGAAGCCCCCAGTGCCACTGTGGACGATGTAGCCAGAGAGAGGAGTCGAAAGGCGCGTTTCACAGTAGAGCCACGCTATCCCACAAGCTGTGCACTAGGTCAAGTTTTGCGCAGACCGCAAACCTTTGGTGGCTTGACGCTCGTCGTCGATCGTAAGGGTGAAACAGTGAAGAGAGTTGGAAAACGGTAAGGTGGACACCTCCAGCAGCATCTGTGTGTCAAATCCGATATCTGGTCGAGGGCTGTAAGATTCAGTATGATGACGTGACAATTCGGGAGTAGCTCACGAACGCCAAGCTGCGGCCTTCTTAGCTCAGTGGTAGAGCACTGGTCTCGTAAACCAGGGGTCGTGAGTTCGACCCTCACAGTAGGCATTCATTTTTTTAACTTTGCTGCTGAGAGCAGAGCTAGCTTGAGCAGCATCTAACAGATGGCAGTGCACTGAATGAAGGGGAAGTTCTACAACCGATATAGAGTGCTCTACTTGCATCAGAGGTTTACTGGATGTGTAGGCGGAACACTGTTTTGTATGCATTTTGTAGTATAATGTCATGCTTGGCGATGTCATTCGTTTATGAGCCCCACTACAGTGTGCATGCACGTTATCCATGTGAAGAGGCGTAAGCAGATACTACCATTCTGCGAGGTGCCTGCGAAAAGTATACGAGTTGCATTGATAAAGAGAGCAGAAGTGACCGAAAGTCAAGGCCTCCGTGGCGCAATCGGCTAGCGCGTTCGGCTGTTAACCGAAAGGTTGGTGGTTCGAGCCCACCCGGGGGCGAAATCGTTTTAATCGCCACCGAGGTGAGGACGTATGTCCACTTTGATAGAGATACACAGCTAGTGTGACAATTTGGCTGTGTTTGAATGATGCCACACAGCCTTATACACATTCAGCCACGTGACAGTGGAGGTAAAAACATGGCCCTATGCGGACGTTCTACCGCTTTCCTATTCATTCGGCATGTGTGACACTGCAGTAGAGCGACGACCACTACAAAAGATGTATTATTTACATTTCATTTCGGCGTATACACCGCGAGTGCCATATGACAGGGCCTCTCTCTCGATGTCGATCTGCATTTGGCGTCTCTTAAGTGTCGGTCTGCAGTAGGCCGCTGTTGGCCGAGCGGCGTGCAGTCGCCTTACATGAAGCCCCCAGTGCCACTGTGGACGATGTAGCCAGAGAGAGGAGTCGAAAGGCGCGTTTCACAGTAGAGCCACGCTATCCCACAAGCTGTGCACTAGGTCAAGTTTTGCGCAGACCGCAAACCTTTGGTGGCTTGACGCTCGTCGTCGATCGTAAGGGTGAAACAGTAAAGAGAGTTGGAAAACGGTAAGGTGGACACCTCCAGCAGCATCTGTGTGTCAAATCCGATATCTGGTCGAGGGCTGTAAGATTCAGTATGATGACGTGACAATTCGGGAGTAGCTCACGAACGCCAAGCTGCGGCCTTCTTAGCTCAGTGGTAGAGCACTGCTCTCGTAAACCAGGGGTCGTGAGTTCGACCCTCACAGAAGGCATTCATTTTTTTAACTTTGCTGCTGAGAGCAGAGCTAGCTCGAGCAGCATCTAACAGATGGCAGTGCACTGAATGAAGGGGAAGTTCTACAACCGATATAGAGTGCTCTACTTGCATCAGAGGTTTACTGGATGTGTAGGCGGAACACTGTTTTGTATGCATTTTGTAGTATAATGTCATGCTTGGCGATGTCATTCGTTTATGAGCCCCACTACAGTGTGCATGCACGTTATCCATGTGAAGAGGCGTAAGCAGATACTACCATTCTGCGAGGTGCCTGCCAAAAGTATACGAGTTGCATTGATAAAGAGAGCAGAAGTGACCGAAAGTCAAGGCCTCCGTGGCGCAATCGGCTAGCGCGTTCGGCTGTTAACCGAAAGGTTGGTGGTTCGAGCCCACCCGGGGGCGAAATCGTTTTAATCGCCACCGAGGTGAGGACGTATGTCCACTTTGATAGAGATACACAGCTAGTGTGACAATTTGGCTGTGTTTGAATGATGCCACACAGCCTTATACACATTCAGCCACGTGACAGTGGAGGTAAAAACATGGCCCTATGCGGACGTTCTACCGCTTTCCTATTCATTCGGCATGTGTGACACTGCAGTAGAGCGACGACCACTACAAAAGATGTATTATTTACATTTCATTTCGGCGTATACACCGCGAGTGCCATATGACAGGGCCTCTCTCTCGATGTCGATCTGCATTTGGCGTCTCTTAAGTGTCGGTCTGCAGTAGGCCGCTGTTGGCCGAGCGGCGTGCAGTCGCCTTACATGAAGCCCCCAGTGCCACTGTGGACGATGTAGCCAGAGAGAGGAGTCGAAAGGCGCGTTTCACAGTAGAGCCACGCTATCCCACAAGCTGTGCACTAGGTCAAGTTTTGCGCAGACCGCAAACCTTTGGTGGCTTGACGCTCGTCGTCGATCGTAAGGGTGAAACAGTGAAGAGAGTTGGAAAACGGTAAGGTGGACACCTCCAGCAGCATCTGTGTGTCAAATCCGATATCTGGTCGAGGGCTGTAAGATTCAGTATGATGACGTGACAATTCGGGAGTAGCTCACGAACGCCAAGCTGCGGCCTTCTTAGCTCAGTGGTAGAGCACTGGTCTCGTAAACCAGGGGTCGTGAGTTCGACCCTCACAGTAGGCATTCATTTTTTTAACTTTGCTGCTGAGAGCAGAGCTAGCTTGAGCAGCATCTAACAGATGGCAGTGCACTGAATGAAGGGGAAGTTCTACAACCGATATAGAGTGCTCTACTTGCATCAGAGGTTTACTGGATGTGTAGGCGGAACACTGTTTTGTATGCATTTTGTAGTATAATGTCATGCTTGGCGATGTCATTCGTTTATGAGCCCCACTACAGTGTGCATGCACGTTATCCATGTGAAGAGGCGTAAGCAGATACTACCATTCTGCGAGGTGCCTGCGAAAAGTATACGAGTTGCATTGATAAAGAGAGCAGAAGTGACCGAAAGTCAAGGCCTCCGTGGCGCAATCGGCTAGCGCGTTCGGCTGTTAACCGAAAGGTTGGTGGTTCGAGCCCACCCGGGGGCGAAATCGTTTTAATCGCCACCGAGGTGAGGACGTATGTCCACTTTGATAGAGATACACAGCTAGTGTGACAATTTGGCTGTGTTTGAATGATGCCACACAGCCTTATACACATTCAGCCACGTGACAGTGGAGGTAAAAACATGGCCCTATGCGGACGTTCTACCGCTTTCCTATTCATTCGGCATGTGTGACACTGCAGTAGAGCGACGACCACTACAAAAGATGTATTATTTACATTTCATTTCGGCGTATACACCGCGAGTGCCATATGACAGGGCCTCTCTCTCGATGTCGATCTGCATTTGGCGTCTCTTAAGTGTCGGTCTGCAGTAGGCCGCTGTTGGCCGAGCGGCGTGCAGTCGCCTTACATGAAGCCCCCAGTGCCACTGTGGACGATGTAGCCAGAGAGAGGAGTCGAAAGGCGCGTTTCACAGTAGAGCCACGCTATCCCACAAGCTGTGCACTAGGTCAAGTTTTGCGCAGACCGCAAACCTTTGGTGGCTTGACGCTCGTCGTCGATCGTAAGGGTGAAACAGTGAAGAGAGTTGGAAAACGGTAAGGTGGACACCTCCAGCAGCATCTGTGTGTCAAATCCGATATCTGGTCGAGGGCTGTAAGATTCAGTATGATGACGTGACAATTCGGGAGTAGCTCACGAACGCCAAGCTGCGTCCTTCTTAGCTCAGTGGTGGAGTACTGGTCTCGTAAACCAGGGGTCGTGAGTTCGACCCTCACAGAAGGCATTCATTTTTTTAACTTTGCTGCTGAGAGCAGAGCTAGCTCGAGCAGCATCTAACAGATGGCAGTGCACTGAATGAAGGGGAAGTTCTACAACCGATATAGAGTGCTCTACTTGCATCAGAGGTTTACTGGATGTGTAGGCGGAACACTGTTTTGTATGCATTTTGTAGTATAATGTCATGCTTGGCAATGTCATTCGTTTATGAGCCCCACTACAGTGTGCATGCACGTTATCCATGTGAAGAGGCGTAAGCAGATACTACCATTCTGCGAGGTGCCTGCGAAAAGTATACGAGTTGCATTGATAAAGAGAGCAGAAGTGACCGAAAGTCAAGGCCTCCGTGGCGCAATCGGCTAGCGCGTTCGGCTGTTAACCGAAAGGTTGGTGGTTCGAGCCCACCCGGGGGCGAAATCGTTTTAATCGCCACCGAGGTGAGGACGTATGTCCACTTTGATAGAGATACACAGCTAGTGTGACAATTTGGCTGTGTTTGAATGATGCCACACAGCCTTATACACATTCAGCCACGTGACAGTGGAGGTAAAAACATGGCCCTATGCGGACGTTCTACCGCTTTCCTATTCATTCGGCATGTGTGACACTGCAGTAGAGCGACGACCACTACAAAAGATGTATTATTTACATTTCATTTCGGCGTATACACCGCGAGTGCCATATGACAGGGCCTCTCTCTCGATGTCGATCTGCATTTGGCGTCTCTTAAGTGTCGGTCTGCAGTAGGCCGCTGTTGGCCGAGCGGCGTGCAGTCGCCTTACATGAAGCCCCCAGTGCCACTGTGGACGATGTAGCCAGAGAGAGGAGTCGAAAGGCGCGTTTCACAGTAGAGCCACGCTATCCCACAAGCTGTGCACTAGGTCAAGTTTTGCGCAGACCGCAAACCTTTGGTGGCTTGACGCTCGTCGTCGATCGTAAGGGTGAAACAGTGAAGAGAGTTGGAAAACGGTAAGGTGGACACCTCCAGCAGCATCTGTGTGTCAAATCCGATATCTGGTCGAGGGCTGTAAGATTCAGTATGATGACGTGACAATTCGGGAGTAGCTCACGAACGCCAAGCTGCGGCCTTCTTAGCTCAGTGGTAGAGCACTGGTCTCGTAAACCAGGGGTCGTGAGTTCGACCCTCACAGAAGGCATTCATTTTTTTAACTTTGCTGCTGAGAGCAGAGCTAGCTCGAGCAGCATCTAACAGATGGCAGTGCACTGAATGAAGGGGAAGTTCTACAACCGATATAGAGTGCTCTACTTGCATCAGAGGTTTACTGGATGTGTAGGCGGAACACTGTTTTGTATGCATTTTGTAGTATAATGTCATGCTTGGCGATGTCATTCGTTTATGAGCCCCACTACAGTGTGCATGCACGTTATCCATGTGAAGAGGCGTAAGCAGATACTACCATTCTGCGAGGTGCCTGCCAAAAGTATACGAGTTGCATTGATAAAGAGAGCAGAAGTGACCGAAAGTCAAGGCCTCCGTGGCGCAATCGGCTAGCGCGTTCGGCTGTTAACCGAAAGGTTGGTGGTTCGAGCCTACCCGGGGGCGAAATCGTTTTAATCGCCACCGAGGTGAGGACGTATGTCCACTTTGATAGAGATACACAGCTAGTGTGACAATTTGGCTGTGTTTGAATGATGCCACACAGCCTTATACACATTCAGCCACGTGACAGTGGAGGTAAAAACATGGCCCTATGCGGACGTTCTACCGCTTTCCTATTCATTCGGCATGTGTGACACTGCAGTAGAGCGACGACCACTACAAAAGATGTATTATTTACATTTCATTTCGGCGTATACACCGCGAGTGCCATATGACAGGGCCTCTCTCTCGATGTCGATCTGCATTTGGCGTCTCTTAAGTGTCGGTCTGCAGTAGGCCGCTGTTGGCCGAGCGGCGTGCAGTCGCCTTACATGAAGCCCCCAGTGCCACTGTGGACGATGTAGCCAGAGAGAGGAGTCGAAAGGCGCGTTTCACAGTAGAGCCACGCTATCCCACAAGCTGTGCACTAGGTCAAGTTTTGCGCAGACCGCAAACCTTTGGTGGCTTGACGCTCGTCGTCGATCGTAAGGGTGAAACAGTGAAGAGAGTTGGAAAACGGTAAGGTGGACACCTCCAGCAGCATCTGTGTGTCAAATCCGATATCTGGTCGAGGGCTGTAAGATTCAGTATGATGACGTGACAATTCGGGAGTAGCTCACGAACGCCAAGCTGCGGCCTTCTTAGCTCAGTGGTGGAGTACTGGTCTCGTAAACCAGGGGTCGTGAGTTCGACCCTCACAGAAGGCATTAATTTTTTTAACTTTGCTGCTGAGAGCAGAGCTAGCTCGAGCAGCATCTAACAGATGGCAGTGCACTGAATGAAGGGGAAGTTCTACAACCGATATAGAGTGCTCTACTTGCATCAGAGGTTTACTGGATGTGTAGGCGGAACACTGTTTTGTATGCATTTTGTAGTATAATGTCATGCTTGGCAATGTCATTCGTTTATGAGCCCCACTACAGTGTGCATGCACGTTATCCATGTGAAGAGGCGTAAGCAGATACTACCATTCTGCGAGGTGCCTGCGAAAAGTATACGAGTTGCATTGATAAAGAGAGCAGAAGTGACCGAAAGTCAAGGCCTCCGTGGCGCAATCGGCTAGCGCGTTCGGCTGTTAACCGAAAGGTTGGTGGTTCGAGCCCACCCGGGGGCGAAATCGTTTTAATCGCCACCGAGGTGAGGACGTATGTCCACTTTGATAGAGATACACAGCTAGTGTGACAATTTGGCTGTGTTTGAATGATGCCACACAGCCTTATACACATTCAGCCACGTGACAGTGGAGGTAAAAACATGGCCCTATGCGGACGTTCTACCGTTTTCCTATTCATTCGGCATGTGTGACACTGCAGTAGAGCGACGACCACTACAAAAGATGTATTATTTACATTTCATTTCGGCGTATACACCGCGAGTGCCATATGACAGGGCCTCTCTCTCGATGTCGATCTGCATTTGGCGTCTCTTAAGTGTCGGTCTGCAGTAGGCCGCTGTTGGCCGAGCGGCGTGCAGTCGCCTTACATGAAGCCCCCAGTGCCACTGTGGACGATGTAGCCAGAGAGAGGAGTCGAAAGGCGCGTTTCACAGTAGAGCCACGCTATCCCACAAGCTGATGATGATGTTTGGTTTGTGGGGCGCTCAACTGCGTGGTTATCAGCGCCCGTACAATTACCCAATCTTTGCGCAGTCCAATTTCGCCACTTTCCTGGATGATGATGAAATGATGAGGACAACACAAACACCCAGTCATCTCGAGGCAGGTGAAAATCCCTGACCCCACCGGGAATCGAACCCGGGACCCCGTGCTCGGGAAGCGAGAACGCCACCGCGAGACCACGAGCGGCGGACAAAGATCCCACAAGCTGTGCACTAGGTCAAGTTTTGCGCAGACCGCAAACCTTTGGTGGCTTGACGCTCGTCGTCGATCGTAAGGGTGAAACAGTGAAGAGAGTTGGAAAACGGTAAGGTGGACACCTCCAGCAGCATCTGTGTGTCAAATCCGATATCTGGTCGAGGGCTGTAAGATTCAGTATGATGACGTGACAATTCGGGAGTAGCTCACGAACGCCAAGCTGCGGCCTTCTTAGCTCAGTGGTAGAGCACTGGTCTCGTAAACCAGGGGTCGTGAGTTCGACCCTCACAGTAGGCATTCATTTTTTTAACTTTGCTGCTGAGAGCAGAGCTAGCTCGAGCAGCATCTAACAGATGGCAGTGCACTGAATGAAGGGGAAGTTCTACAACCGATATAGAGTGCTCTACTTGCATCAGAGGTTTACTGGATGTGTAGGCGGAACACTGTTTTGTATGCATTTTGTAGTATAATGTCATGCTTGGCGATGTCATTCGTTTATGAGCCCCACTACAGTGTGCATGCACGTTATCCATGTGAAGAGGCGTAAGCAGATACTACCATTCTGCGAGGTGCCTGCGAAAAGTATACGAGTTGCATTGATAAAGAGAGCAGAAGTGACCGAAAGTCAAGGCCTCCGTGGCGCAATCGGCTAGCGCGTTCGGCTGTTAACCGAAAGGTTGGTGGTTCGAGCCCACCCGGGGGCGAAATCGTTTTAATCGCCACCGAGGTGAGGACGTATGTCCACTTTGATAGAGATACACAGCTAGTGTGACAATTTGGCTGTGTTTGAATGATGCCACACAGCCTTATACACATTCAGCCACGTGACAGTGGAGGTAAAAACATGGCCCTATGCGGACGTTCTACCGCTTTCCTATTCATTCGGCATGTGTGACACTGCAGTAGAGCGACGACCACTACAAAAGATGTATTATTTACATTTCATTTCGGCGTATACACCGCGAGTGCCATATGACAGGGCCTCTCTCTCGATGTCGATCTGCATTTGGCGTCTCTTAAGTGTCGGTCTGCAGTAGGCCGCTGTTGGCCGAGCGGCGTGCAGTCGCCTTACATGAAGCCCCCAGTGCCACTGTGGACGATGTAGCCAGAGAGAGGAGTCGAAAGGCGCGTTTCACAGTAGAGCCACGCTATCCCACAAGCTGTGCACTAGGTCAAGTTTTGCGCAGACCGCAAACCTTTGGTGGCTTGACGCTCGTCGTCGATCGTAAGGGTGAAACAGTGAAGAGAGTTGGAAAACGGTAAGGTGGACACCTCCAGCAGCATCTGTGTGTCAAATCCGATATCTGGTCGAGGGCTGTAAGATTCAGTATGATGACGTGACAATTCGGGAGTAGCTCACGAACGCCAAGCTGCGTCCTTCTTAGCTCAGTGGTGGAGTACTGGTCTCGTAAACCAGGGGTCGTGAGTTCGACCCTCACAGAAGGCATTCATTTTTTTAACTTTGCTGCTGAGAGCAGAGCTAGCTCGAGCAGCATCTAACAGATGGCAGTGCACTGAATGAAGGGGAAGTTCTACAACCGATATAGAGTGCTCTACTTGCATCAGAGGTTTACTGGATGTGTAGGCGGAACACTGTTTTGTATGCATTTTGTAGTATAATGTCATGCTTGGCAATGTCATTCGTTTATGAGCCCCACTACAGTGTGCATGCACGTTATCCATGTGAAGAGGCGTAAGCAGATACTACCATTCTGCGAGGTGCCTGCGAAAAGTATACGAGTTGCATTGATAAAGAGAGCAGAAGTGACCGAAAGTCAAGGCCTCCGTGGCGCAATCGGCTAGCGCGTTCGGCTGTTAACCGAAAGGTTGGTGGTTCGAGCCCACCCGGGGGCGAAATCGTTTTAATCGCCACCGAGGTGAGGACGTATGTCCACTTTGATAGAGATACACAGCTAGTGTGACAATTTGGCTGTGTTTGAATGATGCCACACAGCCTTATACACATTCAGCCACGTGACAGTGGAGGTAAAAACATGGCCCTATGCGGACGTTCTACCGCTTTCCTATTCATTCGGCATGTGTGACACTGCAGTAGAGCGACGACCACTACAAAAGATGTATTATTTACATTTCATTTCGGCGTATACACCGCGAGTGCCATATGACAGGGCCTCTCTCTCGATGTCGATCTGCATTTGGCGTCTCTTAAGTGTCGGTCTGCAGTAGGCCGCTGTTGGCCGAGCGGCGTGCAGTCGCCTTACATGAAGCCCCCAGTGCCACTGTGGACGATGTAGCCAGAGAGAGGAGTCGAAAGGCGCGTTTCACAGTAGAGCCACGCTATCCCACAAGCTGTGCACTAGGTCAAGTTTTGCGCAGACCGCAAACCTTTGGTGGCTTGACGCTCGTCGTCGATCGTAAGGGTGAAACAGTGAAGAGAGTTGGAAAACGGTAAGGTGGACACCTCCAGCAGCATCTGTGTGTCAAATCCGATATCTGGTCGAGGGCTGTAAGATTCAGTATGATGACGTGACAATTCGGGAGTAGCTCACGAACGCCAAGCTGCGGCCTTCTTAGCTCAGTGGTAGAGCACTGGTCTCGTAAACCAGGGGTCGTGAGTTCGACCCTCACAGTAGGCATTCATTTTTTTAACTTTGCTGCTGAGAGCAGAGCTAGCTTGAGCAGCATCTAACAGATGGCAGTGCACTGAATGAAGGGGAAGTTCTACAACCGATATAGAGTGCTCTACTTGCATCAGAGGTTTACTGGATGTGTAGGCGGAACACTGTTTTGTATGCATTTTGTAGTATAATGTCATGCTTGGCGATGTCATTCGTTTATGAGCCCCACTACAGTGTGCATGCACGTTATCCATGTGAAGAGGCGTAAGCAGATACTACCATTCTGCGAGGTGCCTGCGAAAAGTATACGAGTTGCATTGATAAAGAGAGCAGAAGTGACCGAAAGTCAAGGCCTCCGTGGCGCAATCGGCTAGCGCGTTCGGCTGTTAACCGAAAGGTTGGTGGTTCGAGCCCACCCGGGGGCGAAATCGTTTTAATCGCCACCGAGGTGAGGACGTATGTCCACTTTGATAGAGATACACAGCTAGTGTGACAATTTGGCTGTGTTTGAATGATGCCACACAGCCTTATACACATTCAGCCACGTGACAGTGGAGGTAAAAACATGGCCCTATGCGGACGTTCTACCGCTTTCCTATTCATTCGGCATGTGTGACACTGCAGTAGAGCGACGACCACTACAAAAGATGTATTATTTACATTTCATTTCGGCGTATACACCGCGAGTGCCATATGACAGGGCCTCTCTCTCGATGTCGATCTGCATTTGGCGTCTCTTAAGTGTCGGTCTGCAGTAGGCCGCTGTTGGCCGAGCGGCGTGCAGTCGCCTTACATGAAGCCCCCAGTGCCACTGTGGACGATGTAGCCAGAGAGAGGAGTCGAAAGGCGCGTTTCACAGTAGAGCCACGCTATCCCACAAGCTGTGCACTAGGTCAAGTTTTGCGCAGACCGCAAACCTTTGGTGGCTTGACGCTCGTCGTCGATCGTAAGGGTGAAACAGTGAAGAGAGTTGGAAAACGGTAAGGTGGACACCTCCAGCAGCATCTGTGTGTCAAATCCGATATCTGGTCGAGGGCTGTAAGATTCAGTATGATGACGTGACAATTCGGGAGTAGCTCACGAACGCCAAGCTGCGGCCTTCTTAGCTCAGTGGTAGAGCACTGGTCTCGTAAACCAGGGGTCGTGAGTTCGACCCTCACAGTAGGCATTCATTTTTTTAACTTTGCTGCTGAGAGCAGAGCTAGCTTGAGCAGCATCTAACAGATGGCAGTGCACTGAATGAAGGGGAAGTTCTACAACCGATATAGAGTGCTCTACTTGCATCAGAGGTTTACTGGATGTGTAGGCGGAACACTGTTTTGTATGCATTTTGTAGTATAATGTCATGCTTGGCGATGTCATTCGTTTATGAGCCCCACTACAGTGTGCATGCACGTTATCCATGTGAAGAGGCGTAAGCAGATACTACCATTCTGCGAGGTGCCTGCGAAAAGTATACGAGTTGCATTGATAAAGAGAGCAGAAGTGACCGAAAGTCAAGGCCTCCGTGGCGCAATCGGCTAGCGCGTTCGGCTGTTAACCGAAAGGTTGGTGGTTCGAGCCCACCCGGGGGCGAAATCGTTTTAATCGCCACCGAGGTGAGGACGTATGTCCACTTTGATAGAGATACACAGCTAGTGTGACAATTTGGCTGTGTTTGAATGATGCCACACAGCCTTATACACATTCAGCCACGTGACAGTGGAGGTAAAAACATGGCCCTATGCGGACGTTCTACCGCTTTCCTATTCATTCGGCATGTGTGACACTGCAGTAGAGCGACGACCACTACAAAAGATGTATTATTTACATTTCATTTCGGCGTATACACCGCGAGTGCCATATGACAGGGCCTCTCTCTCGATGTCGATCTGCATTTGGCGTCTCTTAAGTGTCGGTCTGCAGTAGGCCGCTGTTGGCCGAGCGGCGTGCAGTCGCCTTACATGAAGCCCCCAGTGCCACTGTGGACGATGTAGCCAGAGAGAGGAGTCGAAAGGCGCGTTTCACAGTAGAGCCACGCTATCCCACAAGCTGTGCACTAGGTCAAGTTTTGCGCAGACCGCAAACCTTTGGTGGCTTGACGCTCGTCGTCGATCGTAAGGGTGAAACAGTAAAGAGAGTTGGAAAACGGTAAGGTGGACACCTCCAGCAGCATCTGTGTGTCAAATCCGATATCTGGTCGAGGGCTGTAAGATTCAGTATGATGACGTGACAATTCGGGAGTAGCTCACGAACGCCAAGCTGCGGCCTTCTTAGCTCAGTGGTAGAGCACTGCTCTCGTAAACCAGGGGTCGTGAGTTCGACCCTCACAGAAGGCATTCATTTTTTTAACTTTGCTGCTGAGAGCAGAGCTAGCTCGAGCAGCATCTAACAGATGGCAGTGCACTGAATGAAGGGGAAGTTCTACAACCGATATAGAGTGCTCTACTTGCATCAGAGGTTTACTGGATGTGTAGGCGGAACACTGTTTTGTATGCATTTTGTAGTATAATGTCATGCTTGGCGATGTCATTCGTTTATGAGCCCCACTACAGTGTGCATGCACGTTATCCATGTGAAGAGGCGTAAGCAGATACTACCATTCTGCGAGGTGCCTGCGAAAAGTATACGAGTTGCATTGATAAAGAGAGCAGAAGTGACCGAAAGTCAAGGCCTCCGTGGCGCAATCGGCTAGCGCGTTCGGCTGTTAACCGAAAGGTTGGTGGTTCGAGCCCACCCGGGGGCGAAATCGTTTTAATCGCCACCGAGGTGAGGACGTATGTCCACTTTGATAGAGATACACAGCTAGTGTGACAATTTGGCTGTGTTTGAATGATGCCACACAGCCTTATACACATTCAGCCACGTGACAGTGGAGGTAAAAACATGGCCCTATGCGGACGTTCTACCGCTTTCCTATTCATTCGGCATGTGTGACACTGCAGTAGAGCGACGACCACTACAAAAGATGTATTATTTACATTTCATTTCGGCGTATACACCGCGAGTGCCATATGACAGGGCCTCTCTCTCGATGTCGATCTGCATTTGGCGTCTCTTAAGTGTCGGTCTGCAGTAGGCCGCTGTTGGCCGAGCGGCGTGCAGTCGCCTTACATGAAGCCCCCAGTGCCACTGTGGACGATGTAGCCAGAGAGAGGAGTCGAAAGGCGCGTTTCACAGTAGAGCCACGCTATCCCACAAGCTGTGCACTAGGTCAAGTTTTGCGCAGACCGCAAACCTTTGGTGGCTTGACGCTCGTCGTCGATCGTAAGGGTGAAACAGTGAAGAGAGTTGGAAAACGGTAAGGTGGACACCTCCAGCAGCATCTGTGTGTCAAATCCGATATCTGGTCGAGGGCTGTAAGATTCAGTATGATGACGTGACAATTCGGGAGTAGCTCACGAACGCCAAGCTGCGGCCTTCTTAGCTCAGTGGTAGAGCACTGGTCTCGTAAACCAGGGGTCGTGAGTTCGACCCTCACAGTAGGCATTCATTTTTTTAACTTTGCTGCTGAGAGCAGAGCTAGCTTGAGCAGCATCTAACAGATGGCAGTGCACTGAATGAAGGGGAAGTTCTACAACCGATATAGAGTGCTCTACTTGCATCAGAGGTTTACTGGATGTGTAGGCGGAACACTGTTTTGTATGCATTTTGTAGTATAATGTCATGCTTGGCGATGTCATTCGTTTATGAGCCCCACTACAGTGTGCATGCACGTTATCCATGTGAAGAGGCGTAAGCAGATACTACCATTCTGCGAGGTGCCTGCGAAAAGTATACGAGTTGCATTGATAAAGAGAGCAGAAGTGACCGAAAGTCAAGGCCTCCGTGGCGCAATCGGCTAGCGCGTTCGGCTGTTAACCGAAAGGTTGGTGGTTCGAGCCCACCCGGGGGCGAAATCGTTTTAATCGCCACCGAGGTGAGGACGTATGTCCACTTTGATAGAGATACACAGCTAGTGTGACAATTTGGCTGTGTTTGAATGATGCCACACAGCCTTATACACATTCAGCCACGTGACAGTGGAGGTAAAAACATGGCCCTATGCGGACGTTCTACCGCTTTCCTATTCATTCGGCATGTGTGACACTGCAGTAGAGCGACGACCACTACAAAAGATGTATTATTTACATTTCATTTCGGCGTATACACCGCGAGTGCCATATGACAGGGCCTCTCTCTCGATGTCGATCTGCATTTGGCGTCTCTTAAGTGTCGGTCTGCAGTAGGCCGCTGTTGGCCGAGCGGCGTGCAGTCGCCTTACATGAAGCCCCCAGTGCCACTGTGGACGATGTAGCCAGAGAGAGGAGTCGAAAGGCGCGTTTCACAGTAGAGCCACGCTATCCCACAAGCTGTGCACTAGGTCAAGTTTTGCGCAGACCGCAAACCTTTGGTGGCTTGACGCTCGTCGTCGATCGTAAGGGTGAAACAGTGAAGAGAGTTGGAAAACGGTAAGGTGGACACCTCCAGCAGCATCTGTGTGTCAAATCCGATATCTGGTCGAGGGCTGTAAGATTCAGTATGATGACGTGACAATTCGGGAGTAGCTCACGAACGCCAAGCTGCGTCCTTCTTAGCTCAGTGGTGGAGTACTGGTCTCGTAAACCAGGGGTCGTGAGTTCGACCCTCACAGAAGGCATTCATTTTTTTAACTTTGCTGCTGAGAGCAGAGCTAGCTCGAGCAGCATCTAACAGATGGCAGTGCACTGAATGAAGGGGAAGTTCTACAACCGATATAGAGTGCTCTACTTGCATCAGAGGTTTACTGGATGTGTAGGCGGAACACTGTTTTGTATGCATTTTGTAGTATAATGTCATGCTTGGCAATGTCATTCGTTTATGAGCCCCACTACAGTGTGCATGCACGTTATCCATGTGAAGAGGCGTAAGCAGATACTACCATTCTGCGAGGTGCCTGCGAAAAGTATACGAGTTGCATTGATAAAGAGAGCAGAAGTGACCGAAAGTCAAGGCCTCCGTGGCGCAATCGGCTAGCGCGTTCGGCTGTTAACCGAAAGGTTGGTGGTTCGAGCCCACCCGGGGGCGAAATCGTTTTAATCGCCACCGAGGTGAGGACGTATGTCCACTTTGATAGAGATACACAGCTAGTGTGACAATTTGGCTGTGTTTGAATGATGCCACACAGCCTTATACACATTCAGCCACGTGACAGTGGAGGTAAAAACATGGCCCTATGCGGACGTTCTACCGCTTTCCTATTCATTCGGCATGTGTGACACTGCAGTAGAGCGACGACCACTACAAAAGATGTATTATTTACATTTCATTTCGGCGTATACACCGCGAGTGCCATATGACAGGGCCTCTCTCTCGATGTCGATCTGCATTTGGCGTCTCTTAAGTGTCGGTCTGCAGTAGGCCGCTGTTGGCCGAGCGGCGTGCAGTCGCCTTACATGAAGCCCCCAGTGCCACTGTGGACGATGTAGCCAGAGAGAGGAGTCGAAAGGCGCGTTTCACAGTAGAGCCACGCTATCCCACAAGCTGTGCACTAGGTCAAGTTTTGCGCAGACCGCAAACCTTTGGTGGCTTGACGCTCGTCGTCGATCGTAAGGGTGAAACAGTGAAGAGAGTTGGAAAACGGTAAGGTGGACACCTCCAGCAGCATCTGTGTGTCAAATCCGATATCTGGTCGAGGGCTGTAAGATTCAGTATGATGACGTGACAATTCGGGAGTAGCTCACGAACGCCAAGCTGCGTCCTTCTTAGCTCAGTGGTGGAGTACTGGTCTCGTAAACCAGGGGTCGTGAGTTCGACCCTCACAGAAGGCATTCATTTTTTTAACTTTGCTGCTGAGAGCAGAGCTAGCTCGAGCAGCATCTAACAGATGGCAGTGCACTGAATGAAGGGGAAGTTCTACAACCGATATAGAGTGCTCTACTTGCATCAGAGGTTTACTGGATGTGTAGGCGGAACACTGTTTTGTATGCATTTTGTAGTATAATGTCATGCTTGGCAATGTCATTCGTTTATGAGCCCCACTACAGTGTGCATGCACGTTATCCATGTGAAGAGGCGTAAGCAGATACTACCATTCTGCGAGGTGCCTGCGAAAAGTATACGAGTTGCATTGATAAAGAGAGCAGAAGTGACCGAAAGTCAAGGCCTCCGTGGCGCAATCGGCTAGCGCGTTCGGCTGTTAACCGAAAGGTTGGTGGTTCGAGCCCACCCGGGGGCGAAATCGTTTTAATCGCCACCGAGGTGAGGACGTATGTCCACTTTGATAGAGATACACAGCTAGTGTGACAATTTGGCTGTGTTTGAATGATGCCACACAGCCTTATACACATTCAGCCACGTGACAGTGGAGGTAAAAACATGGCCCTATGCGGACGTTCTACCGCTTTCCTATTCATTCGGCATGTGTGACACTGCAGTAGAGCGACGACCACTACAAAAGATGTATTATTTACATTTCATTTCGGCGTATACACCGCGAGTGCCATATGACAGGGCCTCTCTCTCGATGTCGATCTGCATTTGGCGTCTCTTAAGTGTCGGTCTGCAGTAGGCCGCTGTTGGCCGAGCGGCGTGCAGTCGCCTTACATGAAGCCCCCAGTGCCACTGTGGACGATGTAGCCAGAGAGAGGAGTCGAAAGGCGCGTTTCACAGTAGAGCCACGCTATCCCACAAGCTGTGCACTAGGTCAAGTTTTGCGCAGACCGCAAACCTTTGGTGGCTTGACGCTCGTCGTCGATCGTAAGGGTGAAACAGTGAAGAGAGTTGGAAAACGGTAAGGTGGACACCTCCAGCAGCATCTGTGTGTCAAATCCGATATCTGGTCGAGGGCTGTAAGATTCAGTATGATGACGTGACAATTCGGGAGTAGCTCACGAACGCCAAGCTGCGTCCTTCTTAGCTCAGTGGTGGAGTACTGGTCTCGTAAACCAGGGGTCGTGAGTTCGACCCTCACAGAAGGCATTCATTTTTTTAACTTTGCTGCTGAGAGCAGAGCTAGCTCGAGCAGCATCTAACAGATGGCAGTGCACTGAATGAAGGGGAAGTTCTACAACCGATATAGAGTGCTCTACTTGCATCAGAGGTTTACTGGATGTGTAGGCGGAACACTGTTTTGTATGCATTTTGTAGTATAATGTCATGCTTGGCAATGTCATTCGTTTATGAGCCCCACTACAGTGTGCATGCACGTTATCCATGTGAAGAGGCGTAAGCAGATACTACCATTCTGCGAGGTGCCTGCGAAAAGTATACGAGTTGCATTGATAAAGAGAGCAGAAGTGACCGAAAGTCAAGGCCTCCGTGGCGCAATCGGCTAGCGCGTTCGGCTGTTAACCGAAAGGTTGGTGGTTCGAGCCCACCCGGGGGCGAAATCGTTTTAATCGCCACCGAGGTGAGGACGTATGTCCACTTTGATAGAGATACACAGCTAGTGTGACAATTTGGCTGTGTTTGAATGATGCCACACAGCCTTATACACATTCAGCCACGTGACAGTGGAGGTAAAAACATGGCCCTATGCGGACGTTCTACCGCTTTCCTATTCATTCGGCATGTGTGACACTGCAGTAGAGCGACGACCACTACAAAAGATGTATTATTTACATTTCATTTCGGCGTATACACCGCGAGTGCCATATGACAGGGCCTCTCTCTCGATGTCGATCTGCATTTGGCGTCTCTTAAGTGTCGGTCTGCAGTAGGCCGCTGTTGGCCGAGCGGCGTGCAGTCGCCTTACATGAAGCCCCCAGTGCCACTGTGGACGATGTAGCCAGAGAGAGGAGTCGAAAGGCGCGTTTCACAGTAGAGCCACGCTATCCCACAAGCTGTGCACTAGGTCAAGTTTTGCGCAGACCGCAAACCTTTGGTGGCTTGACGCTCGTCGTCGATCGTAAGGGTGAAACAGTGAAGAGAGTTGGAAAACGGTAAGGTGGACACCTCCAGCAGCATCTGTGTGTCAAATCCGATATCTGGTCGAGGGCTGTAAGATTCAGTATGATGACGTGACAATTCGGGAGTAGCTCACGAACGCCAAGCTGCGTCCTTCTTAGCTCAGTGGTGGAGTACTGGTCTCGTAAACCAGGGGTCGTGAGTTCGACCCTCACAGAAGGCATTCATTTTTTTAACTTTGCTGCTGAGAGCAGAGCTAGCTCGAGCAGCATCTAACAGATGGCAGTGCACTGAATGAAGGGGAAGTTCTACAACCGATATAGAGTGCTCTACTTGCATCAGAGGTTTACTGGATGTGTAGGCGGAACACTGTTTTGTATGCATTTTGTAGTATAATGTCATGCTTGGCAATGTCATTCGTTTATGAGCCCCACTACAGTGTGCATGCACGTTATCCATGTGAAGAGGCGTAAGCAGATACTACCATTCTGCGAGGTGCCTGCGAAAAGTATACGAGTTGCATTGATAAAGAGAGCAGAAGTGACCGAAAGTCAAGGCCTCCGTGGCGCAATCGGCTAGCGCGTTCGGCTGTTAACCGAAAGGTTGGTGGTTCGAGCCCACCCGGGGGCGAAATCGTTTTAATCGCCACCGAGGTGAGGACGTATGTCCACTTTGATAGAGATACACAGCTAGTGTGACAATTTGGCTGTGTTTGAATGATGCCACACAGCCTTATACACATTCAGCCACGTGACAGTGGAGGTAAAAACATGGCCCTATGCGGACGTTCTACCGCTTTCCTATTCATTCGGCATGTGTGACACTGCAGTAGAGCGACGACCACTACAAAAGATGTATTATTTACATTTCATTTCGGCGTATACACCGCGAGTGCCATATGACAGGGCCTCTCTCTCGATGTCGATCTGCATTTGGCGTCTCTTAAGTGTCGGTCTGCAGTAGGCCGCTGTTGGCCGAGCGGCGTGCAGTCGCCTTACATGAAGCCCCCAGTGCCACTGTGGACGATGTAGCCAGAGAGAGGAGTCGAAAGGCGCGTTTCACAGTAGAGCCACGCTATCCCACAAGCTGTGCACTAGGTCAAGTTTTGCGCAGACCGCAAACCTTTGGTGGCTTGACGCTCGTCGTCGATCGTAAGGGTGAAACAGTGAAGAGAGTTGGAAAACGGTAAGGTGGACACCTCCAGCAGCATCTGTGTGTCAAATCCGATATCTGGTCGAGGGCTGTAAGATTCAGTATGATGACGTGACAATTCGGGAGTAGCTCACGAACGCCAAGCTGCGTCCTTCTTAGCTCAGTGGTGGAGTACTGGTCTCGTAAACCAGGGGTCGTGAGTTCGACCCTCACAGAAGGCATTCATTTTTTTAACTTTGCTGCTGAGAGCAGAGCTAGCTCGAGCAGCATCTAACAGATGGCAGTGCACTGAATGAAGGGGAAGTTCTACAACCGATATAGAGTGCTCTACTTGCATCAGAGGTTTACTGGATGTGTAGGCGGAACACTGTTTTGTATGCATTTTGTAGTATAATGTCATGCTTGGCAATGTCATTCGTTTATGAGCCCCACTACAGTGTGCATGCACGTTATCCATGTGAAGAGGCGTAAGCAGATACTACCATTCTGCGAGGTGCCTGCGAAAAGTATACGAGTTGCATTGATAAAGAGAGCAGAAGTGACCGAAAGTCAAGGCCTCCGTGGCGCAATCGGCTAGCGCGTTCGGCTGTTAACCGAAAGGTTGGTGGTTCGAGCCCACCCGGGGGCGAAATCGTTTTAATCGCCACCGAGGTGAGGACGTATGTCCACTTTGATAGAGATACACAGCTAGTGTGACAATTTGGCTGTGTTTGAATGATGCCACACAGCCTTATACACATTCAGCCACGTGACAGTGGAGGTAAAAACATGGCCCTATGCGGACGTTCTACCGCTTTCCTATTCATTCGGCATGTGTGACACTGCAGTAGAGCGACGACCACTACAAAAGATGTATTATTTACATTTCATTTCGGCGTATACACCGCGAGTGCCATATGACAGGGCCTCTCTCTCGATGTCGATCTGCATTTGGCGTCTCTTAAGTGTCGGTCTGCAGTAGGCCGCTGTTGGCCGAGCGGCGTGCAGTCGCCTTACATGAAGCCCCCAGTGCCACTGTGGACGATGTAGCCAGAGAGAGGAGTCGAAAGGCGCGTTTCACAGTAGAGCCACGCTATCCCACAAGCTGTGCACTAGGTCAAGTTTTGCGCAGACCGCAAACCTTTGGTGGCTTGACGCTCGTCGTCGATCGTAAGGGTGAAACAGTGAAGAGAGTTGGAAAACGGTAAGGTGGACACCTCCAGCAGCATCTGTGTGTCAAATCCGATATCTGGTCGAGGGCTGTAAGATTCAGTATGATGACGTGACAATTCGGGAGTAGCTCACGAACGCCAAGCTGCGTCCTTCTTAGCTCAGTGGTGGAGTACTGGTCTCGTAAACCAGGGGTCGTGAGTTCGACCCTCACAGAAGGCATTCATTTTTTTAACTTTGCTGCTGAGAGCAGAGCTAGCTCGAGCAGCATCTAACAGATGGCAGTGCACTGAATGAAGGGGAAGTTCTACAACCGATATAGAGTGCTCTACTTGCATCAGAGGTTTACTGGATGTGTAGGCGGAACACTGTTTTGTATGCATTTTGTAGTATAATGTCATGCTTGGCAATGTCATTCGTTTATGAGCCCCACTACAGTGTGCATGCACGTTATCCATGTGAAGAGGCGTAAGCAGATACTACCATTCTGCGAGGTGCCTGCGAAAAGTATACGAGTTGCATTGATAAAGAGAGCAGAAGTGACCGAAAGTCAAGGCCTCCGTGGCGCAATCGGCTAGCGCGTTCGGCTGTTAACCGAAAGGTTGGTGGTTCGAGCCCACCCGGGGGCGAAATCGTTTTAATCGCCACCGAGGTGAGGACGTATGTCCACTTTGATAGAGATACACAGCTAGTGTGACAATTTGGCTGTGTTTGAATGATGCCACACAGCCTTATACACATTCAGCCACGTGACAGTGGAGGTAAAAACATGGCCCTATGCGGACGTTCTACCGCTTTCCTATTCATTCGGCATGTGTGACACTGCAGTAGAGCGACGACCACTACAAAAGATGTATTATTTACATTTCATTTCGGCGTATACACCGCGAGTGCCATATGACAGGGCCTCTCTCTCGATGTCGATCTGCATTTGGCGTCTCTTAAGTGTCGGTCTGCAGTAGGCCGCTGTTGGCCGAGCGGCGTGCAGTCGCCTTACATGAAGCCCCCAGTGCCACTGTGGACGATGTAGCCAGAGAGAGGAGTCGAAAGGCGCGTTTCACAGTAGAGCCACGCTATCCCACAAGCTGTGCACTAGGTCAAGTTTTGCGCAGACCGCAAACCTTTGGTGGCTTGACGCTCGTCGTCGATCGTAAGGGTGAAACAGTGAAGAGAGTTGGAAAACGGTAAGGTGGACACCTCCAGCAGCATCTGTGTGTCAAATCCGATATCTGGTCGAGGGCTGTAAGATTCAGTATGATGACGTGACAATTCGGGAGTAGCTCACGAACGCCAAGCTGCGTCCTTCTTAGCTCAGTGGTGGAGTACTGGTCTCGTAAACCAGGGGTCGTGAGTTCGACCCTCACAGAAGGCATTCATTTTTTTAACTTTGCTGCTGAGAGCAGAGCTAGCTCGAGCAGCATCTAACAGATGGCAGTGCACTGAATGAAGGGGAAGTTCTACAACCGATATAGAGTGCTCTACTTGCATCAGAGGTTTACTGGATGTGTAGGCGGAACACTGTTTTGTATGCATTTTGTAGTATAATGTCATGCTTGGCAATGTCATTCGTTTATGAGCCCCACTACAGTGTGCATGCACGTTATCCATGTGAAGAGGCGTAAGCAGATACTACCATTCTGCGAGGTGCCTGCGAAAAGTATACGAGTTGCATTGATAAAGAGAGCAGAAGTGACCGAAAGTCAAGGCCTCCGTGGCGCAATCGGCTAGCGCGTTCGGCTGTTAACCGAAAGGTTGGTGGTTCGAGCCCACCCGGGGGCGAAATCGTTTTAATCGCCACCGAGGTGAGGACGTATGTCCACTTTGATAGAGATACACAGCTAGTGTGACAATTTGGCTGTGTTTGAATGATGCCACACAGCCTTATACACATTCAGCCACGTGACAGTGGAGGTAAAAACATGGCCCTATGCGGACGTTCTACCGCTTTCCTATTCATTCGGCATGTGTGACACTGCAGTAGAGCGACGACCACTACAAAAGATGTATTATTTACATTTCATTTCGGCGTATACACCGCGAGTGCCATATGACAGGGCCTCTCTCTCGATGTCGATCTGCATTTGGCGTCTCTTAAGTGTCGGTCTGCAGTAGGCCGCTGTTGGCCGAGCGGCGTGCAGTCGCCTTACATGAAGCCCCCAGTGCCACTGTGGACGATGTAGCCAGAGAGAGGAGTCGAAAGGCGCGTTTCACAGTAGAGCCACGCTATCCCACAAGCTGTGCACTAGGTCAAGTTTTGCGCAGACCGCAAACCTTTGGTGGCTTGACGCTCGTCGTCGATCGTAAGGGTGAAACAGTGAAGAGAGTTGGAAAACGGTAAGGTGGACACCTCCAGCAGCATCTGTGTGTCAAATCCGATATCTGGTCGAGGGCTGTAAGATTCAGTATGATGACGTGACAATTCGGGAGTAGCTCACGAACGCCAAGCTGCGTCCTTCTTAGCTCAGTGGTGGAGTACTGGTCTCGTAAACCAGGGGTCGTGAGTTCGACCCTCACAGAAGGCATTCATTTTTTTAACTTTGCTGCTGAGAGCAGAGCTAGCTCGAGCAGCATCTAACAGATGGCAGTGCACTGAATGAAGGGGAAGTTCTACAACCGATATAGAGTGCTCTACTTGCATCAGAGGTTTACTGGATGTGTAGGCGGAACACTGTTTTGTATGCATTTTGTAGTATAATGTCATGCTTGGCGATGTCATTCGTTTATGAGCCCCACTACAGTGTGCATGCACGTTATCCATGTGAAGAGGCGTAAGCAGATACTACCATTCTGCGAGGTGCCTGCGAAAAGTATACGAGTTGCATTGATAAAGAGAGCAGAAGTGACCGAAAGTCAAGGCCTCCGTGGCGCAATCGGCTAGCGCGTTCGGCTGTTAACCGAAAGGTTGGTGGTTCGAGCCCACCCGGGGGCGAAATCGTTTTAATCGCCACCGAGGTGAGGACGTATGTCCACTTTGATAGAGATACACAGCTAGTGTGACAATTTGGCTGTGTTTGAATGATGCCACACAGCCTTATACACATTCAGCCACGTGACAGTGGAGGTAAAAACATGGCCCTATGCGGACGTTCTACCGCTTTCCTATTCATTCGGCATGTGTGACACTGCAGTAGAGCGACGACCACTACAAAAGATGTATTATTTACATTTCATTTCGGCGTATACACCGCGAGTGCCATATGACAGGGCCTCTCTCTCGATGTCGATCTGCATTTGGCGTCTCTTAAGTGTCGGTCTGCAGTAGGCCGCTGTTGGCCGAGCGGCGTGCAGTCGCCTTACATGAAGCCCCCAGTGCCACTGTGGACGATGTAGCCAGAGAGAGGAGTCGAAAGGCGCGTTTCACAGTAGAGCCACGCTATCCCACAAGCTGTGCACTAGGTCAAGTTTTGCGCAGACCGCAAACCTTTGGTGGCTTGACGCTCGTCGTCGATCGTAAGGGTGAAACAGTGAAGAGAGTTGGAAAACGGTAAGGTGGACACCTCCAGCAGCATCTGTGTGTCAAATCCGATATCTGGTCGAGGGCTGTAAGATTCAGTATGATGACGTGACAATTCGGGAGTAGCTCACGAACGCCAAGCTGCGGCCTTCTTAGCTCAGTGGTAGAGCACTGGTCTCGTAAACCAGGGGTCGTGAGTTCGACCCTCACAGAAGGCATTCATTTTTTTAACTTTGCTGCTGAGAGCAGAGCTAGCTCGAGCAGCATCTAACAGATGGCAGTGCACTGAATGAAGGGGAAGTTCTACAACCGATATAGAGTGCTCTACTTGCATCAGAGGTTTACTGGATGTGTAGGCGGAACACTGTTTTGTATGCATTTTGTAGTATAATGTCATGCTTGGCGATGTCATTCGTTTATGAGCCCCACTACAGTGTGCATGCACGTTATCCATGTGAAGAGGCGTAAGCAGATACTACCATTCTGCGAGGTGCCTGCGAAAAGTATACGAGTTGCATTGATAAAGAGAGCAGAAGTGACCGAAAGTCAAGGCCTCCGTGGCGCAATCGGCTAGCGCGTTCGGCTGTTAACCGAAAGGTTGGTGGTTCGAGCCCACCCGGGGGCGAAATCGTTTTAATCGCCACCGAGGTGAGGACGTATGTCCACTTTGATAGAGATACACAGCTAGTGTGACAATTTGGCTGTGTTTGAATGATGCCACACAGCCTTATACACATTCAGCCACGTGACAGTGGAGGTAAAAACATGGCCCTATGCGGAAGTTCTACCGTTTTCCTATTCATTCGGCATGTGTGACACTGCAGTAGAGCGACGACCACTACAAAAGATGTATTATTTACATTTCATTTCGGCGTATACACCGCGAGTGCCATATGACAGGGCCTCTCTCTCGATGTCGATCTGCATTTGGCGTCTCTTAAGTGTCGGTCTGCAGTAGGCCGCTGTTGGCCGAGCGGCGTGCAGTCGCCTTACATGAAGCCCCCAGTGCCACTGTGGACGATGTAGCCAGAGAGAGGAGTCGAAAGGCGCGTTTCACAGTAGAGCCACGCTATCCCACAAGCTGTGCACTAGGTCAAGTTTTGCGCAGACCGCAAACCTTTGGTGGCTTGACGCTCGTCGTCGATCGTAAGGGTGAAACAGTGAAGAGAGTTGGAAAACGGTAAGGTGGACACCTCCAGCAGCATCTGTGTGTCAAATCCGATATCTGGTCGAGGGCTGTAAGATTCAGTATGATGACGTGACAATTCGGGAGTAGCTCACGAACGCCAAGCTGCGTCCTTCTTAGCTCAGTGGTGGAGTACTGGTCTCGTAAACCAGGGGTCGTGAGTTCGACCCTCACAGAAGGCATTCATTTTTTTAACTTTGCTGCTGAGAGCAGAGCTAGCTCGAGCAGCATCTAACAGATGGCAGTGCACTGAATGAAGGGGAAGTTCTACAACCGATATAGAGTGCTCTACTTGCATCAGAGGTTTACTGGATGTGTAGGCGGAACACTGTTTTGTATGCATTTTGTAGTATAATGTCATGCTTGGCAATGTCATTCGTTTATGAGCCCCACTACAGTGTGCATGCACGTTATCCATGTGAAGAGGCGTAAGCAGATACTACCATTCTGCGAGGTGCCTGCGAAAAGTATACGAGTTGCATTGATAAAGAGAGCAGAAGTGACCGAAAGTCAAGGCCTCCGTGGCGCAATCGGCTAGCGCGTTCGGCTGTTAACCGAAAGGTTGGTGGTTCGAGCCCACCCGGGGGCGAAATCGTTTTAATCGCCACCGAGGTGAGGACGTATGTCCACTTTGATAGAGATACACAGCTAGTGTGACAATTTGGCTGTGTTTGAATGATGCCACACAGCCTTATACACATTCAGCCACGTGACAGTGGAGGTAAAAACATGGCCCTATGCGGACGTTCTACCGCTTTCCTATTCATTCGGCATGTGTGACACTGCAGTAGAGCGACGACCACTACAAAAGATGTATTATTTACATTTCATTTCGGCGTATACACCGCGAGTGCCATATGACAGGGCCTCTCTCTCGATGTCGATCTGCATTTGGCGTCTCTTAAGTGTCGGTCTGCAGTAGGCCGCTGTTGGCCGAGCGGCGTGCAGTCGCCTTACATGAAGCCCCCAGTGCCACTGTGGACGATGTAGCCAGAGAGAGGAGTCGAAAGGCGCGTTTCACAGTAGAGCCACGCTATCCCACAAGCTGTGCACTAGGTCAAGTTTTGCGCAGACCGCAAACCTTTGGTGGCTTGACGCTCGTCGTCGATCGTAAGGGTGAAACAGTGAAGAGAGTTGGAAAACGGTAAGGTGGACACCTCCAGCAGCATCTGTGTGTCAAATCCGATATCTGGTCGAGGGCTGTAAGATTCAGTATGATGACGTGACAATTCGGGAGTAGCTCACGAACGCCAAGCTGCGTCCTTCTTAGCTCAGTGGTGGAGTACTGGTCTCGTAAACCAGGGGTCGTGAGTTCGACCCTCACAGAAGGCATTCATTTTTTTAACTTTGCTGCTGAGAGCAGAGCTAGCTCGAGCAGCATCTAACAGATGCCAGTGCACTGAATGAAGGGGAAGTTCTACAACCGATATAGAGTGCTCTACTTGCATCAGAGGTTTACTGGATGTGTAGGCGGAACACTGTTTTGTATGCATTTTGTAGTATAATGTCATGCTTGGCGATGTCATTCGTTTATGAGCCCCACTACAGTGTGCATGCACGTTATCCATGTGAAGAGGCGTAAGCAGATACTACCATTCTGCGAGGTGCCTGCGAAAAGTACACGAGTTGCATTGATGAAGAGAGCAGAAGTGACCGAAAGTTAAGGCCTCCGTGGCGCAATCGGCTAGCGCGTTCGGCTGTTAACCGAAAGGTTGGTGGTTCGAGCCCACCCGGGGGCGAAATCGTTTTAATCGCCACCGAGGTGAGGACGTATGTCCACTTTGATAGAGATACACAGCTAGTGTGACAATTTGGCTGTGTTTGAATGATGCCACCCAGCCTTATACACATTCAGCCACGTGACAGTGGAGGTAAAAACATGGCCCTATGCGGACGTTCTACCGTTTTCCTATTAATTCGGCATGTGTGACACTGCAGTAGAGCGACGACCACTACAAAAGATGTATTATTTACATTTCATTTCGGCGTATACACCGCGAGTGCCATATGACAGGGCCTCTCTCTCGATGTCGATCTGCATTTGGCGTCTCTTAAGTGTCGGTCTGCAGTAGGCCGCTGTTGGCCGAGCGGCGTGCAGTCGCCTTACATGAAGCCCCCAGTGCCACTGTGGACGATGTAGCCAGAGAGAGGAGTCGAAAGGCGCGTTTCACAGTAGAGCCACGCTATCCCACAAGCTGTGCACTAGGTCAAGTTTTGCGCAGACCGCAAACCTTTGGTGGCTTGACGCTCGTCGTCGATCGTAAGGGTGAAACAGTGAAGAGAGTTGGAAAACGGTAAGGTGGACACCTCCAGTAGCATCTGTGTGTCAAATCCGATATCTGGTCGAGGGCTGTAAGATTCAGTATGATGACGTGACAATTCGGGAGTAGCTCACGAACGCCAAGCTGCGGCCTTCTTAGCTCAGTGGTAGAGCACTGGTCTCGTAAACCAGGGGTCGTGAGTTCGACCCTCACAGAAGGCATTCATTTTGTTAACTTTGCTGCTGAGAGCAGAGCTAGCTCGAGCAGCATCTAACAGATGGCAGTGCACTGAATGAAGGGGAAGTTCTACAACCGATAAAGAGTGCTCTACTTGCATCAGAGGTTTACTGGATGTGTAGGCGGAACACTGTTTTGTATGCATTTTGTAGTATAATGTCATGCTTGGCGATGTCATTCGTTTATGAGCCCCACTACAGTGTGCATGAACGTTATCCATGTGAAGAGGCGTAAGCAGATACTACCATTCTGCGAGGTGCCTGCGAAAAGTATACGAGTTGCATTGATAAAGAGAGCAGAAGTTGACGTAAGTCAAGGCCTCCGTGGCGCAATCGGCTAGCGCGTTCGGCTGTTAACCGAAAGGTTGGTGGTTCGAGCCCACCCGGGGGCGAAATCGTTTTAATCGCCACCGAGGTGAGGACGTATGTCCACTTTGATAGAGATACACAGCTAGTGTGACAATTTGGCTGTGTTTGAATGATGCCACCCAGCCTTATACACATTCAGCCACGTGACAGTGGAGGTAAAAACATGGCCCTATGCGGACGTTCTACCGTTTTCCTATTCATTCGGCATGTGTGACACTGCAGTAGAGCGACGACCACTACAAAAGACGTATTCTTTACATTCAATTTCAGCGTATACGTCGCGAGTGCCATATGACAGGGCCTGACTCTCGATGTCGATTTCTATTTGGTGGTTCTTAAGTGTCGGTCTGCAGTAGGCCGCTGCTGGCCGAGCGACGTGCAGTCACCACTACAAAAGACGTATTCTTTACATTCAATTTCAGCGTATACGTCGCGAGTGCCATATGACAGGGCCTGTCTCTCGATGTCGATTTCTATTTGGTGTCTCTTAAGTGTCGGTCTGCAGCAGGCCGCTGCTGGCCGAGCGACGTGCAGTCACCACTACAAAAGACGTATTCTTTACATTCAATTTCAGCGTATACGTCGCGAGTGCCATATGACAGGGCCTGTCCCTCGATGTCGATTTCTATTTGGTGTCTCTTAAGTGTCGGTCTGCAGTAGGCCGCTGCTGGCCGAGCGACGTGCAGTCACCACTACAAAAGACGTATTCTTTACATTCAATTTCAGCGTATACGTCGCGAGTGCCATATGACAGGGCCTGTCTCTCGATGTCGATTTCTATTTGGTGTCTCTTAAGTGTCGGTCTGCAGTAGGCCGCTGCTGGCCGAGCGACGTGCAAGTGTCGGTCTGCAGTAGGCCGCTGCTGGCCGAGCGACGTGCAGTCACCACTACAAAAGACGTATTCTTTACATTCAATTTCAGCGTATACGTCGCGAGTGCCATATGACAGGGCCTGTCTCTCGATGTCGATTTCTATTTGGTGGTTCTTAAGTGTCGGTCTGCAGTAGGCCGCTGCTGGCCGAGCGACGTGCAGTCGCCTTACATGAAGCCCCATGGGCAACGCCAGTGCCACTGTGGACAACAGCATACTGCAGCCAGAGAGAGGAGCCGAAAGGCGCATTTCGCAGTCGAGCCACGCAATCCAACAAACTGTGCACTAGGTCAAGATTGTGCAGACCGCAAACGTTTGGTGGCACGACGCTCGTCGTCGATCGTAAGGGCGAAACAGTCAAGAGATTTGGAAAACGGCAATGTGGACACCCCCAGCAGCAGCTGTGTGCCAAATCCGATATCTGGTCGAGGGCTGCAAGATTCAGTATGATGAAGCGACAATTCGGGGATAGCTCACAAACGCGCAGCTGCCGCCTTCTTAGCTCAGTGGTAGAGCACTGGTCTCGTAAACCAGGGGTCGTGAGTTCGAACCTCACAGAAGGCATTCATTTTTTTACCTTCCCGCAAGGAGCGGAGCTATCTCGAGCAGCATCTAACACATGGCAGTACACTGAATGAAAGGGATGTTCTACAACCTATAACAAGTATCCTACTGGCCTCAGAGGTTTTCTGATTGCATAGGCAGAACAGTGGTTTGTATGCATTTTGTAGTATAATGCCATGCTTGGCGATGTCATTCGTTTACGAGCCTCGCTACAGTGTGCATGCATTTTATCCATGTGAATAGGCGTAAGCAGATGCTACCATTCTGCGAGATTCCTGCATAAGGTATACGATTTGCGTTGATACGCACAGCACACGCCAAGGCCTCCGTGGCGCAATCGGATAGCGCGTTCGGCTGTTAACCGAAAGGTTGGTGGTTCGAGCCCACCCGGGGGCGAAATCGTTTTAACCGTCACCGAGGTGAGGACATACGTCAACTTTGTTAGAGATACACAGCTAGTGTGACAACTTGGCTGTGTTTGAGTGATGCCACAGAGCCTTATACACATTCAGCCAAGTGACACTGCAGGTAAAAACATGGCCCTACACAGACGTTCTACTGTTGTCCTATTTATTCGTCATGTGTGACACTGCAGTAGAGCGACGCCCACCACAAAAGACGTATTTTTTACATTCAATTTCAGCGTATACGTCGCGAGTGCCATATGACAGGGCCTGTCTCTCGATGTCGATTTCTATTTGGTGTCTCTTAAGTGTCGGTCTGCAGTAGGCCACTGCTGGCCGAGCGACGTGCAGTCGACTTACATGAAGCCCCATGGGCAACGCCAGTGCCACTGTGGACAACAGCATACTGCAGCCAGAGAGAGGAGCCGAAAGGCGCATTTCGCAGTCGAGCCACGCAATCCAACAAACTGTGCACTAGGTCAAGCTTGTGCAGACCGCAAACGTTTGGTGGCACGACGCTCGTCGTCGATCGTAATGGCGAAACAGTCAAGAGATTTGGAAAACGGCAATGTGGACACCCCCAGCAGCAGCTGTGTGCCAAATCCGATATCTGGTCGAGGGCTGCAAGATTCAGTATGATGAAGCGACAATTCGGGGATAGCTCACAAACGCGCAGCTGCCGCCTTCTTAGCTCAGTGGTAGAGCACTGGTCTCGTAAACCAGGGGTCGTGAGTTCGAACCTCACAGAAGGCATTCATTTTTTAACCTTCCCGCAAGGAGCGGAGCTATCTCGAGCAGCATCTAACACATGGCAGTACACTGAATGAAAGGGATGTTCTACAACCTATAACAAGTATCATGCTGGCCTCAGAGGTTTTCTGATTGCATAGGCAGAACAGTGGTTTGTATGCATTTTGTAGTATGATGTCATGCTTGGCGATGTCATTCGTGTACGAGCCTCGCTACAGTGTGCATGCATTTTATCCATGTGAAGAGGCGTAAGCAGGTGCTACCATTCTGCGAGATTCCTGCAGAAGGCATACGAATTGCGTTGAGATGCAGAGCACAAGTCAAGGCCTCCGTGGCGCAATCGGCTAGCGCGTTCGGCTGTTAACCGAAAGGTTGGTGGTTCGAGCCCACCCGGGGGCGAAATCGTTTTAACCGTCACCGAGGTGAGGACATACGTCAACTTTGTTAGAGATACACAGCTAGTGTGACAACTTGGCTGTGTTTGAGTGATGCCACAGAGCCTTATACACATTCAGCCAAGTGACACTGCAGGTAAAAACATGGCCCTACACAGACGTTCTACTGTTTTCCTATTTATTCGTCATGTGTGACACTGCAGTAGAGCGACGCCCACCACAAAAGACGTATTTTTTACATTCAATTTCAGCGTATACGTCGCGAGTGCCATATGACAGGGCCTGTCTCTCGATGTCGATTTCTATTTGGTGTCTCTTAAGTGTCGGTCTGCAGTAGGCCGCTGCTGGCCGAGCGACGTGCAGTCGACTTACATGAAGCCCCATGGGCAACGCCAGTGCCACTGTGGACAACAGCATACTGCAGCCAGAGAGAGGAGCCGAAAGGCGCATTTCGCAGTCGAGCCACGCAATCCAACAAACTGTGCACTAGGTCAAGATTGTGCAGACCGCAAACGTTTGGTGGCACGACGCTCGTCGTCGATCGTAAGGGCGAAACAGTCAAGAGATTTGGAAAACGGCAATGTGGACACCCCCAGCAGCAGCTGTGTGCCAAATCCGATATCTGGTCGAGGGCTGCAAGATTCAGTATGATGAAGCGACAATTCGGGGATAGTCACAAACGCGCAGCTGCCGCCTTCTTAGCTCAGTGGTAGAGCACTGGTCTCGTAAACCAGGGGTCGTGAGTTCGAACCTCACAGAAGGCATTCATTTTTTAACCTTCCCGCAAGGAGCGGAGCTATCTCGAGCAGCATCTAACACATGGCAGTACACTGAATGAAAGGGATGTTCTACAACCTATAACAAGTATCCTACTGGCCTCAGAGGTTTTCTGATTGCATAGGCAGAACAGTGGTTTGTATGCATTTTGTAGTATAATGCCATGCTTGGCGATGTCATTCGTTTACGAGCCTCGCTACAGTGTGCATGCATTTTATCCATGTGAATAGGCGTAAGCAGATGCTACCATTCTGCGAGATTCCTGCATAAGGTATACGATTTGCGTTGATACGCACAGCACACGCCAAGGCCTCCGTGGCGCAATCGGCTAGCGCGTTCGGCTGTTAACCGAAAGGTTGGTGGTTCGAGCCCACCCGGGGGCGAAATCGTTTTAACCGTCACCGAGGTGAGGACATACGTCAACTTTGTTAGAGATACACAGCTAGTGTGACAACTTGGCTGTGTTTGAGTGATGCCACAGAGCCTTATACACATTCAGCCAAGTGACACTGCAGGTAAAAACATGGCCCTACACAGACGTTCTACTGTTTTCCTATTTATTCGTCATGTGTGACACTGCAGTAGAGCGACGCCCAGCACAAAAGACGTATTTTTTACATTCAATTTCTGCGTATACGTCGCGAGTGCCATATGACAGGGCCTGTCTCTCGATGTCGATTTCTATTTGGTGTCTCTTAAGTGTCGGTCTGCAGTAGGCCGCTGCTGGCCGAGCGACGTGCAGTCGACTTACATGAAGCCCCATGGGCAACGCCAGTGCCACTGTGGACAACAGCATACTGCAGCCAGAGAGAGGAGCCGAAAGGCGCATTTCGCAGTCGAGCCACGCAATCCAACAAACTGTGCACTAGGTCAAGATTGTGCAGACCGCAAACGTTTGGTGGCACGACGCTCGTCGTCGATCGTAAGGGCGAAACAGTCAAGAGATTTGGAAAACGGCAATGTGGACACCCCCAGCAGCAGCTGTGTGCCAAATCCGATATCTGGTCGAGGGCTGCAAGATTCAGTATGATGAAGCGACAATTCGGGGATAGTCACAAACGCGCAGCTGCCGCCTTCTTAGCTCAGTGGTAGAGCAGTGGTCTCGTAAACCAGGGGTCGTGAGTTCGAACCTCACAGAAGGCATTCATTTTTTAACCTTCCCGCAAGGAGCGGAGCTATCTCGAGCAGCATCTAACACATGGCAGTACACTGAATGAAAGGGATGTTCTACAACCTATAACAAGTATCCTACTGGCCTCAGAGGTTTTCTGATTGCATAGGCAGAACAGTGGTTTGTATGCATTTTGTAGTATAATGCCATGCTTGGCGATGTCATTCGTTTACGAGCCTCGCTACAGTGTGCATGCATTTTATCCATGTGAATAGGCGTAAGCAGATGCTACCATTCTGCGAGATTCCTGCATAAGGTATACGATTTGCGTTGATACGCACAGCACACGCCAAGGCCTCCGTGGCGCAATCGGATAGCGCGTTCGGCTGTTAACCGAAAGGTTGGTGGTTCGAGCCCACCCGGGGGCGAAATCGTTTTAACCGTCACCGAGGTGAGGACATACGTCAACTTTGTTAGAGATACACAGCTAGTGTGACAACTTGGCTGTGTTTGAGTGATGCCACAGAGCCTTATACACATTCAGCCAAGTGACACTGTAGGTAAAAACATGGCCCTACACAGACGTTCTACTGTTTTCCTATTTCTTCGTCATGTGTGACACTGCAGTAGAGCGACGCCCACTACAAAAGACGTATTCTTTACATTCAATTTCAGCGTATACGTCGCGAGTGCCATATGACAGGGCCTGTCTCTCGATGTCGATTTCTATTTGGTGTCTCGTAAGTGTCGGTCTGCAGTAGGCCGCTGCTGGCCGAGCGACGTGCAGTCGCCTTACATGAAGCCCCATGGGCAACGCTAGTGCCACTGTCGACAACAGCATACTGCAGCCAGAGAGAGGAGCCGAAAGGCGCATTTCGCAGTCGAGCCACGCAATCCAACAAACTGTGCACTAGGTCAAGATTGTGCAGACCGCAAACGTTTGGTGGCACGACGCTCGTCGTCGATCGTAAGGGCGAAACAGTCAAGAGATGTGGAAAACGGCCATGTGGACACCCCCAGCAGCAGCTGTGTGCCAAATCCGATATCTGGTCGAGGGCTGCAAGATTCAGCATGATGAAGTGACAATTCGGGGTGAGCTCACAAACGCAAAGCTGCCGCCTTCTTAGCTCAGTGGTAGAGCACTGGTCTCGTAAACCAGGGGTCGTGAGTTCGAACCTCACAGAAGGCATTCATTTTTTTAACCTTCCCGCAAGGAGCGGAGCTATCTCGAGCAGCATCTAACACATGGCAGTACACTGAATGAAAGGGATGTTCTACAACCTATAACAAGTATCATGCTGGCCTCAGAGGTTTTCTGATTGCATAGGCAGAACAGTGGTTTGTATGCATTTTGTAGTATGATGTCATGCTTGGCGATGTCATTCGTGTACGAGCCTCGCTACAGTGTGCATGCATTTTATCCATGTGAAGAGGCGTAAGCAGGTGCTACCATTCTGCGAGATTCCTGCAGAAGGCATACGAATTGCGTTGAGATGCAGAGCACAAGTCAAGGCCTCCGTGGCGCAATCGGCTAGCGCGTTCGGCTGTTAACTGAAAGGTTGGTGGTTCGAGCCCACCCGGGGGCGAAATCGTTTTAACCGTCACCGAGGTGAGGACATACGTCAACTTTGTTAGAGATACACAGCTAGTGTGACAACTTGGCTGTGTTTGAGTGATGCCACAGAGCCTTATACACATTCAGCCAAGTGACACTGTAGGTAAAAACATGGCCCTACACAGACGTTCTACTGTTTTCCTATTTCTTCGTCATGTGTGACACTGCAGTAGAGCGACGCCCACTACAAAAGACGTATTCTTTACATTCAATTTCAGCGTATACGTCGCGAGTGCCATATGACAGGGCCTTTCTCTCGATGTCGATTTCTATTTGGTGTCTCGTAAGTGTCGGTCTGCAGTAGGCCGCTGCTGGCCGAGCGACGTGCAGTCGCCTTACATGAAGCCCCATGGGCAACGCTAGTGCCACTGTCGACAACAGCATACTGCAGCCAGAGAGAGGAGCCGAAAGGCGCATTTCGCAGTCGAGCCACGCAATCCAACAAACTGTGCACTAGGTCAAGATTGTGCAGACCGCAAACGTTTGGTGGCACGACGCTCGTCGTCGATCGTAAGGGCGAAACAGTCAAGAGATGTGGAAAACGGCCATGTGGACACCCCCAGCAGCAGCTGTGTGCCAAATCCGATATCTGGTCGAGGGCTGCAAGATTCAGCATGATGAAGTGACAATTCGGGGTGAGCTCACAAACGCAAAGCTGCCGCCTTCTTAGCTCAGTGGTAGAGCACTGGTCTCGTAAACCAGGGGTCGTGAGTTCGAACCTCACAGAAGGCATTCATTTTTTTAACCTTCCCGCAAGGAGCGGAGCTATCTCGAGCAGCATCTAACACATGGCAGTACACTGAATGAAAGGGATGTTCTACAACCTATAACAAGTATCATGCTGGCCTCAGAGGTTTTCTGATTGCATAGGCAGAACAGTGGTTTGTATGCATTTTGTAGTATGATGTCATGCTTGGCGATGTCATTCGTGTACGAGCCTCGCTACAGTGTGCATGCATTTTATCCATGTGAAGAGGCGTAAGCAGGTGCTACCATTCTGCGAGATTCCTGCAGAAGGCATACGAATTGCGTTGAGATGCAGAGCACAAGTCAAGGCCTCCGTGGCGCAATCGGCTAGCGCGTTCGGCTGTTAACCGAAAGGTTGGTGGTTCGAGCCCACCCGGGGGCGAAATCGTTTTAACCGTCACCGAGGTGAGGACATACGTCAACTTTGTTAGAGATACACAGCTAGTGTGACAACTTGGCTGTGTTTGAGTGATGCCACAGAGCCTTATACACATTCAGCCAAGTGACACTGTAGGTAAAAACATGGCCCTACACAGACGTTCTACTGTTTTCCTATTTCTTCGTCATGTGTGACACTGCAGTAGAGCGACGCCCACTACAAAAGACGTATTCTTTACATTCAATTTCAGCGTGTACGTCGCGAGTGCCATATGACAGGGCCTGTCTCTCGATGTCGATTTCTATTTGGTGTCTCTTAAGTGTCGGTCTGCAGTAGGCCGCTGCTGGCCGAGCGACGTGCAGTCGCCTTACATGAAGCCCCATGGGCAACGCTAGTGCCACTGTCGACAACAGCATACTGCAGCCAGAGAGAGGAGCCGAAAGGCGCATTTCGCAGTCGAGCCACGCAATCCAACAAACTGTGCACTAGGTCAAGATTGTGCAGACCGCAAACGTTTGGTGGCACGACGCTCGTCGTCGATCGTAAGGGCGAAACAGTCAAGAGATGTGGAAAACGGCCATGTGGACACCCCCAGCAGCAGCTGTGTGCCAAATCCGATATCTGGTCGAGGGCTGCAAGATTCAGCATGATGAAGTGACAATTCGGGGAGAGCTCAAAAACGCAAAGCTGCCGCCTTCTTAGCTCAGTGGTAGAGCACTGGTCTCGTAAACCAGGGGTCGTGAGTTCGAACCTCACAGAAGGCATTCATTTTTTTAACCTTCCCGCAAGGAGCGGAGCTATCTCGAGCAGCATCTAACACACGTCAGTACACTGAATGAAAGGGATGTTCTACAACCTATAACAAGTATCATGCTGGCCTCAGAGGTTTTCTGATTGCATAGGCAGAACAGTGGTTTGTATGCATTTTGTAGTATGATGTCATGCTTGGCGATGTCATTCGTGTACGAGCCTCGCTACAGTGTGCATGCATTTTATCCATGTGAAGAGGCGTAAGCAGGTGCTACCATTCTGCGAGATTCCTGCAGAAGGCATACGAATTGCGTTGAGATGCAGAGCACAAGTCAAGGCCTCCGTGGCGCAATCGGCTAGCGCGTTCGGCTGTTAACCGAAAGGTTGGTGGTTCGAGCCCACCCGGGGGCGAAATCGTTTTAACCGTCACCGAGGTGAGGACATACGTCAACTTTGTTAGAGATACACAGCTAGTGTGACAACTTGGCTGTGTTTGAGTGATGCCACAGAGCCTTATACACATTCAGCCAAGTGACACTGTAGGTAAAAACATGGCCCTACACAGACGTTCTACTGTTTTCCTATTTCTTCGTCATGTGTGACACTGCAGTAGAGCGACGCCCACTACAAAAGACGTATTCTTTACATTCAATTTCAGCGTGTACGTCGCGAGTGCCATATGACAGGGCCTGTCTCTCGATGTCGATTTCTATTTGGTGTCTCTTAAGTGTCGGTCTGCAGTAGGCCGCTGCTGGCCGAGCGACGTGCAGTCGCCTTACATGAAGCCCCATGGGCAACGCTAGTGCCACTGTCGACAACAGCATACTGCAGCCAGAGAGAGGAGCCGAAAGGCGCATTTCGCAGTCGAGCCACGCAATCCAACAAACTGTGCACTAGGTCAAGATTGTGCAGACCGCAAACGTTTGGTGGCACGACGCTCGTCGTCGATCGTAAGGGCGAAACAGTCAAGAGATGTGGAAAACGGCCATGTGGACACCCCCAGCAGCAGCTGTGTGCCAAATCCGATATCTGGTCGAGGGCTGCAAGATTCAGCATGATGAAGTGACAATTCGGGGAGAGCTCACAAACGCAAAGCTGCCGCCTTCTTAGCTCAGTGGTAGAGCACTGGTCTCGTAAACCAGGGGTCGTGAGTTCGAACCTCACAGAAAGCATTCATTTTTTTAACCTTCCCGCAAGGAGCGGAGCTATCTCGAGCAGCATCTAACACATGGCAGTACACTGAATGAAAGGGATGTTCTACAACCTATAACAAGTATCATGCTGGCCTCAGAGGTTTTCTGATTGCATAGGCAGAACAGTGGTTTGTATGCATTTTGTAGTATGATGTCATGCTTGGCGATGTCATTCGTGTACGAGCCTCGCTACAGTGTGCATGCATTTTATCCATGTGAAGAGGCGTAAGCAGGTGCTACCATTCTGCGAGATTCCTGCAGAAGGCATACGAATTGCGTTGAGATGCAGAGCACAAGTCAAGGCCTCCGTGGCGCAATCGGCTAGCGCGTTCGGCTGTTAACCGAAAGGTTGGTGGTTCGAGCCCACCCGGGGGCGAAATCGTTTTAACCGTCACCGAGGTGAGGACATACGTCAACTTTGTTAGAGATACACAGCTAGTGTGACAACTTGGCTGTGTTTGAGTGATGCCACAGAGCCTTATACACATTCAGCCAAGTGACACTGTAGGTAAAAACATGGCCCTACACAGACGTTCTACTGTTTTCCTATTTCTTCGTCATGTGTGACACTGCAGTAGAGCGACGCCCACTACAAAAGACGTATTCTTTACATTCAATTTCAGCGTGTACGTCGCGAGTGCCATATGACAGGGCCTGTCTCTCGATGTCGATTTCTATTTGGTGTCTCTTAAGTGTCGGTCTGCAGTAGGCCGCTGCTGGCCGAGCGACGTGCAGTCGCCTTACATGAAGCCCCATGGGCAACGCTAGTGCCACTGTCGACAACAGCATACTGCAGCCAGAGAGAGGAGCCGAAAGGCGCATTTCGCAGTCGAGCCACGCAATCCAACAAACTGTGCACTAGGTCAAGATTGTGCAGACCGCAAACGTTTGGTGGCACGACGCTCGTCGTCGATCGTAAGGGCGAAACAGTCAAGAGATGTGGAAAACGGCCATGTGGACACCCCCAGCAGCAGCTGTGTGCCAAATCCGATATCTGGTCGAGGGCTGCAAGATTCAGCATGATGAAGTGACAATTCGGGGAGAGCTCACAAACGCAAAGCTGCCGCCTTCTTAGCTCAGTGGTAGAGCACTGGTCTCGTAAACCAGGGGTCGTGAGTTCGAACCTCACAGAAGGCATTCATTTTTTTAACCTTCCCGCAAGGAGCGGAGCTATCTCGAGCAGCATCTAACACATGGCAGTACACTGAATGAAAGGGATGTTCTACAACCTATAACAAGTATCATGCTGGCCTCAGAGGTTTTCTGATTGCATAGGCAGAACAGTGGTTTGTATGCATTTTGTAGTATGATGTCATGCTTGGCGATGTCATTCGTGTACGAGCCTCGCTACAGTGTGCATGCATTTTATCCATGTGAAGAGGCGTAAGCAGGTGCTACCATTCTGCGAGATTCCTGCAGAAGGCATACGAATTGCGTTGAGATGCAGAGCACAAGTCAAGGCCTCCGTGGCGCAATCGGCTAGCGCGTTCGGCTGTTAACCGAAAGGTTGGTGGTTCGAGCCCACCCGGGGGCGAAATCGTTTTAACCGTCACCGAGGTGAGGACATACGTCAACTTTGTTAGAGATACACAGCTAGTGTGACAACTTGGCTGTGTTTGAGTGATGCCACAGAGCCTTATACACATTCAGCCAAGTGACACTGTAGGTAAAAACATGGCCCTACACAGACGTTCTACTGTTTTCCTATTTCTTCGTCATGTGTGACACTGCAGTAGAGCGACGCCCACTACAAAAGACGTATTCTTTACATTCAATTTCAGCGTGTACGTCGCGAGTGCCATATGACAGGGCCTGTCTCTCGATGTCGATTTCTATTTGGTGTCTCTTAAGTGTCGGTCTGCAGTAGGCCGCTGCTGGCCGAGCGACGTGCAGTCGCCTTACATGAAGCCCCATGGGCAACGCTAGTGCCACTGTCGACAACAGCATACTGCAGCCAGAGAGAGGAGCCGAAAGGCGCATTTCGCAGTCGAGCCACGCAATCCAACAAACTGTGCACTAGGTCAAGATTGTGCAGACCGCAAACGTTTGGTGGCACGACGCTCGTCGTCGATCGTAAGGGCGAAACAGTCAAGAGATGTGGAAAACGGCCATGTGGACACCCCCAGCAGCAGCTGTGTGCCAAATCCGATATCTGGTCGAGGGCTGCAAGATTCAGCATGATGAAGTGACAATTCGGGGAGAGCTCACAAACGCAAAGCTGCCGCCTTCTTAGCTCAGTGGTAGAGCACTGGTCTCGTAAACCAGGGGTCGTGAGTTCGAACCTCACAGAAGGCATTCATTTTTTTAACCTTCCCGCAAGGAGCGGAGCTATCTCGAGCAGCATCTAACACATGGCAGTACACTGAATGAAAGGGATGTTCTACAACCTATAACAAGTATCATGCTGGCCTCAGAGGTTTTCTGATTGCATAGGCAGAACAGTGGTTTGTATGCATTTTGTAGTATGATGTCATGCTTGGCGATGTCATTCGTGTACGAGCCTCGCTACAGTGTGCATGCATTTTATCCATGTGAAGAGGCGTAAGCAGGTGCTACCATTCTGCGAGATTCCTGCAGAAGGCATACGAATTGCGTTGAGATGCAGAGCACAAGTCAAGGCCTCCGTGGCGCAATCGGCTAGCGCGTTCGGCTGTTAACCGAAAGGTTGGTGGTTCGAGCCCACCCGGGGGCGAAATCGTTTTAACCGTCACCGAGGTGAGGACATACGTCAACTTTGTTATACACAGCTAGTGTGACAACTTGGCTGTGTTTGAGTGATGCCACAGAGCCTTATACACATTCAGCCAAGTGACACTGTAGGTAAAAACATGGCCCTACACAGACGTTCTACTGTTTTCCTATTTCTTCGTCATGTGTGACACTGCAGTAGAGCGACGCCCACTACAAAAGACGTATTCTTTACATTCAATTTCAGCGTATACGTCGCGAGTGCCATATGACAGGGCCTGTCTCTCGATGTCGATTTCTATTTGGTGTCTCTTAAGTGTCGGTCTGCAGTAGGCCGCTGCTGGCCGAGCGTCGTACAGTCGCCTTACATGAAGCCCCATGGGCAACGCTAGTGCCACTGTCGACAACAGCATACTGCAGCCAGAGAGAGGAGCCGAAAGGCGCATTTCGCAGTCGAGCCACGCAATCCAACAAACTGTGCACTAGGTCAAGATTGTGCAGACCGCAAACGTTTGGTGGCACGACGCTCGTCGTCGATCGTAAGGGCGAAACAGTCAAGAGATGTGGAAAACGGCCATGTGGACACCCCCAGCAGCAGCTGTGTGCCAAATCCGATATCTGGTCGAGGGCTGCAAGATTCAGCATGATGAAGTGACAATTCGGGGAGAGCTCACAAACGCAAAGCTGCCGCCTTCTTAGCTCAGTGGTAGAGCACTGGTCTCGTAAACCAGGGGTCGTGAGTTCGAACCTCACAGAAGGCATTCATTTTTTTAACCTTCCCGCAAGGAGCGGAGCTATCTCGAGCAGCGTCTAACACATGGCAGTACACTGAATGAAAGGGATGTTCTACAACCTATAACAAGTATCATGCTGGCCTCAGAGGTTTTCTGATTGCATAGGCAGAACAGTGGTTTGTATGCTTTTTGTAGTATGATGTCATGCTTGGCGATGTCATTCGTGTACGAGCCTCGCTACAGTGTGCATGCATTTTATCCATGTGAAGAGGCGTAAGCAGGTGCTACCATTCTGCGAGATTCCTGCAGAAGGCATACGAATTGCGTTGAGATGCAGAGCACAAGTCAAGGCCTCCGTGGCGCAATCGGCTAGCGCGTTCGGCTGTTAACCGAAAGGTTGGTGGTTCGAGCCCACCCGGGGGCGAAATCGTTTTAACCGTCACCGAGGTGAGGACATACGTCAACTTTGTTATACACAGCTAGTGTGACAACTTGGCTGTGTTTGAGTGATGCCACAGAGCCTTATACACATTCAGCCAAGTGACACTGTAGGTAAAAACATGGCCCTACACAGACGTTCTACTGTTTTCCTATTTCTTCGTCATGTGTGACACTGCAGTAGAGCGACGCCCACTACAAAAGACGTATTCTTTACATTCAATTTCAGCGTATACGTCGCGAGTGCCATATGACAGGGCCTGTCTCTCGATGTCGATTTCTATTTGGTGTCTCTTAAGTGTCGGTCTGCAGTAGGCCGCTGCTGGCCGAGCGTCGTGCAGTCGCCTTACATGAAGCCCCATGGGCAACGCTAGTGCCACTGTCGACAACAGCATACTGCAGCCAGAGAGAGGAGCCGAAAGGCGCATTTCGCAGTCGAGCCACGCAATCCAACAAACTGTGCACTAGGTCAAGATTGTGCAGACCGCAAACGTTTGGTGGCACGACGCTCGTCGTCGATCGTAAGGGCGAAACAGTCAAGAGATGTGGAAAACGGCCATGTGGACACCCCCAGCAGCAGCTGTGTGCCAAATCCGATATCTGGTCGAGGGCTGCAAGATTCAGCATGATGAAGTGACAATTCGGGGAGAGCTCACAAACGCAAAGCTGCCGCCTTCTTAGCTCAGTGGTAGAGCACTGGTCTCGTAAACCAGGGGTCGTGAGTTCGAACCTCACAGAAGGCATTCATTTTTTTAACCTTCCCGCAAGGAGCGGAGCTATCTCGAGCAGCGTCTAACACATGGCAGTACACTGAATGAAAGGGATGTTCTACAACCTATAACAAGTATCATGCTGGCCTCAGAGGTTTTCTGATTGCATAGGCAGAACAGTGGTTTGTATGCATTTTGTAGTATGATGTCATGCTTGGCGATGTCATTCGTGTACGAGCCTCGCTACAGTGTGCATGCATTTTATCCATGTGAAGAGGCGTAAGCAGGTGCTACCATTCTGCGAGATTCCTGCAGAAGGCATACGAATTGCGTTGAGATGCAGAGCACAAGTCAAGGCCTCCGTGGCGCAATCGGCTAGCGCGTTCGGCTGTTAACCGAAAGGTTGGTGGTTCGAGCCCACCCGGGGGCGAAATCGTTTTAACCGTCACCGAGGTGAGGACATACGTCAACTTTGTTATACACAGCTAGTGTGACAACTTGGCTGTGTTTGAGTGATGCCACAGAGCCTTATACACATTCAGCCAAGTGACACTGTAGGTAAAAACATGGCCCTACACAGACGTTCTACTGTTTTCCTATTTCTTCGTCATGTGTGACACTGCAGTAGAGCGACGCCCACTACAAAAGACGTATTCTTTACATTCAATTTCAGCGTATACGTCGCGAGTGCCATATGACAGGGCCTGTCTCTCGATGTCGATTTCTATTTGGTGTCTCTTAAGTGTCGGTCTGCAGTAGGCCGCTGCTGGCCGAGCGTCGTGCAGTCGCCTTACATGAAGCCCCATGGGCAACGCTAGTGCCACTGTCGACAACAGCATACTGCAGCCAGAGAGAGGAGCCGAAAGGCGCATTTCGCAGTCGAGCCACGCAATCCAACAAACTGTGCACTAGGTCAAGATTGTGCAGACCGCAAACGTTTGGTGGCACGACGCTCGTCGTCGATCGTAAGGGCGAAACAGTCAAGAGATGTGGAAAACGGCCATGTGGACACCCCCAGCAGCAGCTGTGTGCCAAATCCGATATCTGGTCGAGGGCTGCAAGATTCAGCATGATGAAGTGACAATTCGGGGAGAGCTCACAAACGCAAAGCTGCCGCCTTCTTAGCTCAGTGGTAGAGCACTGGTCTCGTAAACCAGGGGTCGTGAGTTCGAACCTCACAGAAGGCATTCATTTTTTTAACCTTCCCGCAAGGAGCGGAGCTATCTCGAGCAGCGTCTAACACATGGCAGTACACTGAATGAAAGGGATGTTCTACAACCTATAACAAGTATCATGCTGGCCTCAGAGGTTTTCTGATTGCATAGGCAGAACAGTGGTTTGTATGCATTTTGTAGTATGATGTCATGCTTGGCGATGTCATTCGTGTACGAGCCTCGCTACAGTGTGCATGCATTTTATCCATGTGAAGAGGCGTAAGCAGGTGCTACCATTCTGCGAGATTCCTGCAGAAGGCATACGAATTGCGTTGAGATGCAGAGCACAAGTCAAGGCCTCCGTGGCGCAATCGGCTAGCGCGTTCGGCTGTTAACCGAAAGGTTGGTGGTTCGAGCCCACCCTGGGGCGAAATCGTTTTAACCGTCACCGAGGTGAGGACATACGTCAACTTTGTTAGAGATACACAGCTAGTGTGACAACTTGGCTGTGTTTGAGTGATGCCACAGAGCCTTATACACATTCAGCCAAGTGACACTGTAGGTAAAAACATGGCCCTACACAGACGTTCTACTGTTTTCCTATTTCTTCGTCATGTGTGACACTGCAGTAGAGCGACGCCCACTACAAAAGACGTATTCTTTACATTCAATTTCAGCGTGTACGTCGCGAGTGCCATATGACAGGGCCTGTCTCTCGATGTCGATTTCTATTTGGTGTCTCTTAAGTGTCGGTCTGCAGTAGGCCGCTGCTGGCCGAGCGTCGTGCAGTCGCCTTACATGAAGCCCCATGGGCAACGCTAGTGCCACTGTCGACAACAGCATACTGAAGCCAGAGAGAGGAGCCGAAAGGCGCATTTCGCAGTCGAGCCACGCAATCCAACAAACTGTGCACTAGGTCAAGATTGTGCAGACCGCAAACGTTTGGTGG
The DNA here is from genome assembly GCF_023864275.1 of Schistocerca cancellata. Lineage (NCBI taxonomy): Eukaryota > Metazoa > Arthropoda > Insecta > Orthoptera > Acrididae > Schistocerca > Schistocerca cancellata. The sequence continues at coordinate 474,274 of NW_026046841.1, forward strand.
CACGACGCTCGTCGTCGATCGTAAGGGCGAAACAGTCAAGAGATGTGGAAAACGGCCATGTGGACACCCCCAGCAGCAGCTGTGTGCCAAATCCGATATCTGGTCGAGGGCTGCAAGATTCAGCATGATGAAGTGACAATTCGGGGAGAGCTCACAAACGCAAAGCTGCCGCCTTCTTAGCTCAGTGGTAGAGCACTGGTCTCGTAAACCAGGGGTCGTGAGTTCGAACCTCACAGAAGGCATTCATTTTTTTAACCTTCCCGCAAGGAGCGGAGCTATCTCGAGCAGCATCTAACACATGGCAGTACACTGAATGAAAGGGATGTTCTACAACCTATAACAAGTATCATGCTGGCCTCAGAGGTTTTCTGATTGCATAGGCAGAACAGTGGTTTGTATGCATTTTGTAGTATGATGTCATGCTTGGCGATGTCATTCGTGTACGAGCCTCGCTACAGTGTGCATGCATTTTATCCATGTGAAGAGGCGTAAGCAGGTGCTACCATTCTGCGAGATTCCTGCAGAAGGCATACGAATTGCGTTGAGATGCAGAGCACAAGTCAAGGCCTCCGTGGCGCAATCGGCTAGCGCGTTCGGCTGTTAACCGAAAGGTTGGTGGTTCGAGCCCACCCTGGGGCGAAATCGTTTTAACCGTCACCGAGGTGAGGACATACGTCAACTTTGTTAGAGATACACAGCTAGTGTGACAACTTGGCTGTGTTTGAGTGATGCCACAGAGCCTTATACACATTCAGCCAAGTGACACTGTAGGTAAAAACATGGCCCTACACAGACGTTCTACTGTTTTCCTATTTCTTCGTCATGTGTGACACTGCAGTAGAGCGACGCCCACTACAAAAGACGTATTCTTTACATTCAATTTCAGCGTGTACGTCGCGAGTGCCATATGACAGGGCCTGTCTCTCGATGTCGATTTCTATTTGGTGTCTCTTAAGTGTCGGTCTGCAGTAGGCCGCTGCTGGCCGAGCGTCGTGCAGTCGCCTTACATGAAGCCCCATGGGCAACGCTAGTGCCACTGTCGACAACAGCATACTGAAGCCAGAGAGAGGAGCCGAAAGGCGCATTTCGCAGTCGAGCCACGCAATCCAACAAACTGTGCACTAGGTCAAGATTGTGCAGACCGCAAACGTTTGGTGGCACGACGCTCGTCGTCGATCGTAAGGGCGAAACAGTCAAGAGATGTGGAAAACGGCCATGTGGACACCCCCAGCAGCAGCTGTGTGCCAAATCCGATATCTGGTCGAGGGCTGCAAGATTCAGCATGATGAAGTGACAATTCGGGGAGAGCTCACAAACGCAAAGCTGCCGCCTTCTTAGCTCAGTGGTAGAGCACTGGTCTCGTAAACCAGGGGTCGTGAGTTCGAACCTCACAGAAGGCATTCATTTTTTTAACCTTCCCGCAAGGAGCGGAGCTATCTCGAGCAGCATCTAACACATGGCAGTACACTGAATGAAAGGGATGTTCTACAACCTATAACAAGTATCATGCTGGCCTCAGAGGTTTTCTGATTGCATAGGCAGAACAGTGGTTTGTATGCATTTTGTAGTATGATGTCATGCTTGGCGATGTCATTCGTGTACGAGCCTCGCTACAGTGTGCATGCATTTTATCCATGTGAAGAGGCGTAAGCAGGTGCTACCATTCTGCGAGATTCCTGCAGAAGGCATACGAATTGCGTTGAGATGCAGAGCACAAGTCAAGGCCTCCGTGGCGCAATCGGCTAGCGCGTTCGGCTGTTAACCGAAAGGTTGGTGGTTCGAGCCCACCCGGGGGCGAAATCGTTTTAACCGTCACCGAGGTGAGGACATACGTCAACTTTGTTAGAGATACACAGCTAGTGTGACAACTTGGCTGTGTTTGAGTGATGCCACAGAGCCTTATACACATTCAGCCAAGTGACACTGTAGGTAAAAACATGGCCCTACACAGACGTTCTACTGTTTTCCTATTTCTTCGTCATGTGTGACACTGCAGTAGAGCGACGCCCACTACAAAAGACGTATTCTTTACATTCAATTTCAGCGTGTACGTCGCGAGTGCCATATGACAGGGCCTGTCTCTCGATGTCGATTTCTATTTGGTGTCTCTTAAGTGTCGGTCTGCAGTAGGCCGCTGCTGGCCGAGCGACGTGCAGTCGCCTTACATGAAGCCCCATGGGCAACGCTAGTGCCACTGTCGACAACAGCATACTGCAGCCAGAGAGAGGAGCCGAAAGGCGCATTTCGCAGTCGAGCCACGCAATCCAACAAACTGTGCACTAGGTCAAGATTGTGCAGACCGCAAACGTTTGGTGGCACGACGCTCGTCGTCGATCGTAAGGGCGAAACAGTCAAGAGATGTGGAAAACGGCCATGTGGACACCCCCAGCAGCAGCTGTGTGCCAAATCCGATATCTGGTCGAGGGCTGCAAGATTCAGCATGATGAAGTGACAATTCGGGGAGAGCTCACAAACGCAAAGCTGCCGCCTTCTTAGCTCAGTGGTAGAGCACTGGTCTCGTAAACCAGGGGTCGTGAGTTCGAACCTCACAGAAGGCATTCATTTTTTTAACCTTCCCGCAAGGAGCGGAGCTATCTCGAGCAGCATCTAACGCATGGCAGTACACTGAATGAAAGGGATGTTCTACAACCTATAACAAGTATCATGCTGGCCTCAGAGGTTTTCTGATTGCATAGGCAGAACAGTGGTTTGTATGCATTTTGTAGTATGATGTCATGCTTGGCGATGTCATTCGTGTACGAGCCTCGCTACAGTGTGCATGCATTTTATCCATGTGAAGAGGCGTAAGCAGGTGCTACCATTCTGCGAGATTCCTGCAGAAGGCATACGAATTGCGTTGAGATGCAGAGCACAAGTCAAGGCCTCCGTGGCGCAATCGGCTAGCGCGTTCGGCTGTTAACCGAAAGGTTGGTGGTTCGAGCCCACCCGGGGGCGAAATCGTTTTAACCGTCACCGAGGTGAGGACATACGACAACTTTGTTATACACAGCTAGTGTGACAACTTGGCTGTGTTTGAGTGATGCCACAGAGCCTTATACACATTCAGCCAAGTGACACTGTAGGTAAAAACATGGCCCTACACAGACGTTCTACTGTTTTCCTATTTCTTCGTCATGTGTGACACTGCAGTAGAGCGACGCCCACTACAAAAGACGTATTCTTTACATTCAATTTCAGCGTATACGTCGCGAGTGCCATATGACAGGGCCTGTCTCTCGATGTCGATTTCTATTTGGTGTCTCTTAAGTGTCGGTCTGCAGTAGGCCGCTGCTGGCCGAGCGTCGTGCAGTCGCCTTACATGAAGCCCCATGGGCAACGCTAGTGCCACTGTCGACAACAGCATACTGCAGCCAGAGAGAGGAGCCGAAAGGCGCATTTCGCAGTCGAGCCACGCAATCCAACAAACTGTGCACTAGGTCAAGATTGTGCAGACCGCAAACGTTTGGTGGCACGACGCTCGTCGTCGATCGTAAGGGCGAAACAGTCAAGAGATGTGGAAAACGGCCATGTGGACACCCCCAGCAGCAGCTGTGTGCCAAATCCGATATCTGGTCGAGGGCTGCAAGATTCAGCATGATGAAGTGACAATTCGGGGAGAGCTCACAAACGCAAAGCTGCCGCCTTCTTAGCTCAGTGGTAGAGCACTGGTCTCGTAAACCAGGGGTCGTGAGTTCGAACCTCACAGAAGGCATTCATTTTTTTAACCTTCCCGCAAGGAGCGGAGCTATCTCGAGCAGCATCTAACACATGGCAGTACACTGAATGAAAGGGATGTTCTACAACCTATAACAAGTATCATGCTGGCCTCAGAGGTTTTCTGATTGCATAGGCAGAACAGTGGTTTGTATGCATTTTGTAGTATGATGTCATGCTTGGCGATGTCATTCGTGTACGAGCCTCGCTACAGTGTGCATGCATTTTATCCATGTGAAGAGGCGTAAGCAGGTGCTACCATTCTGCGAGATTCCTGCAGAAGGCATACGAATTGCGTTGAGATGCAGAGCACAAGTCAAGGCCTCCGTGGCGCAATCGGCTAGCGCGTTCGGCTGTTACCCGAAAGGTTGGTGGTTCGAGCCCACCCGGGGGCGAAATCGTTTTAACCGTCACCGAGGTGAGGACATACGTCAACTTTGTTAGAGATACACAGCTAGTGTGACAACTTGGCTGTGTTTGAGTGATGCCACAGAGCCTTATACACATTCAGCCAAGTGACACTGTAGGTAAAAACATGGCCCTACACAGACGTTCTACTGTTTTCCTATTTCTTCGTCATGTGTGACACTGCAGTAGAGCGACGCCCACTACAAAAGACGTATTCTTTACATTCAATTTCAGCGTGTACGTCGCGAGTGCCATATGACAGGGCCTGTCTCTCGATGTCGATTTCTATTTGGTGTCTCTTAAGTGTCGGTCTGCAGTAGGCCGCTGCTGGCCGAGCGACGTGCAGTCGCCTTACATGAAGCCCCATGGGCAACGCTAGTGCCACTGTCGACAACAGCATACTGCAGCCAGAGAGAGGAGCCGAAAGGCGCATTTCGCAGTCGAGCCACGCAATCCAACAAACTGTGCACTAGGTCAAGATTGTGCAGACCGCAAACGTTTGGTGGCACGACGCTCGTCGTCGATCGTAAGGGCGAAACAGTCAAGAGATGTGGAAAACGGCCATGTGGACACCCCCAGCAGCAGCTGTGTGCCAAATCCGATATCTGGTCGAGGGCTGCAAGATTCAGCATGATGAAGTGACAATTCGGGGAGAGCTCACAAACGCAAAGCTGCCGCCTTCTTAGCTCAGTGGTAGAGCACTGGTCTCGTAAACCAGGGGTCGTGAGTTCGAACCTCACAGAAGGCATTCATTTTTTTAACCTTCCCGCAAGGAGCGGAGCTATCTCGAGCAGCATCTAACACATGGCAGTACACTGAATGAAAGGGATGTTCTACAACCTATAACAAGTATCATGCTGGCCTCAGAGGTTTTCTGATTGCATAGGCAGAACAGTGGTTTGTATGCATTTTGTAGTATGATGTCATGCTTGGCGATGTCATTCGTGTACGAGCCTCGCTACAGTGTGCATGCATTTTATCCATGTGAAGAGGCGTAAGCAGGTGCTACCATTCTGCGAGATTCCTGCAGAAGGCATACGAATTGCGTTGAGATGCAGAGCACAAGTCAAGGCCTCCGTGGCGCAATCGGCTAGCGCGTTCGGCTGTTACCCGAAAGGTTGGTGGTTCGAGCCCACCCGGGGGCGAAATCGTTTTAACCGTCACCGAGGTGAGGACATACGTCAACTTTGTTAGAGATACACAGCTAGTGTGACAACTTGGCTGTGTTTGAGTGATGCCACAGAGCCTTATACACATTCAGCCAAGTGACACTGTAGGTAAAAACATGGCCCTACACAGACGTTCTACTGTTTTCCTATTTCTTCGTCATGTGTGACACTGCAGTAGAGCGACGCCCACTACAAAAGACGTATTCTTTACATTCAATTTCAGCGTGTACGTCGCGAGTGCCATATGACAGGGCCTGTCTCTCGATGTCGATTTCTATTTGGTGTCTCTTAAGTGTCGGTCTGCAGTAGGCCGCTGCTGGCCGAGCGACGTGCAGTCGCCTTACATGAAGCCCCATGGGCAACGCTAGTGCCACTGTCGACAACAGCATACTGCAGCCAGAGAGAGGAGCCGAAAGGCGCATTTCGCAGTCGAGCCACGCAATCCAACAAACTGTGCACTAGGTCAAGATTGTGCAGACCGCAAACGTTTGGTGGCACGACGCTCGTCGTCGATCGTAAGGGCGAAACAGTCAAGAGATGTGGAAAACGGCCATGTGGACACCCCCAGCAGCAGCTGTGTGCCAAATCCGATATCTGGTCGAGGGCTGCAAGATTCAGCATGATGAAGTGACAATTCGGGGAGAGCTCACAAACGCAAAGCTGCCGCCTTCTTAGCTCAGTGGTAGAGCACTGGTCTCGTAAACCAGGGGTCGTGAGTTCGAACCTCACAGAAGGCATTCATTTTTTTAACCTTCCCGCAAGGAGCGGAGCTATCTCGAGCAGCATCTAACACATGGCAGTACACTGAATGAAAGGGATGTTCTACAACCTATAACAAGTATCATGCTGGCCTCAGAGGTTTTCTGATTGCATAGGCAGAACAGTGGTTTGTATGCATTTTGTAGTATGATGTCATGCTTGGCGATGTCATTCGTGTACGAGCCTCGCTACAGTGTGCATGCATTTTATCCATGTGAAGAGGCGTAAGCAGGTGCTACCATTCTGCGAGATTCCTGCAGAAGGCATACGAATTGCGTTGAGATGCAGAGCACAAGTCAAGGCCTCCGTGGCGCAATCGGCTAGCGCGTTCGGCTGTTACCCGAAAGGTTGGTGGTTCGAGCCCACCCGGGGGCGAAATCGTTTTAACCGTCACCGAGGTGAGGACATACGTCAACTTTGTTAGAGATACACAGCTAGTGTGACAACTTGGCTGTGTTTGAGTGATGCCACAGAGCCTTATACACATTCAGCCAAGTGACACTGTAGGTAAAAACATGGCCCTACACAGACGTTCTACTGTTTTCCTATTTCTTCGTCATGTGTGACACTGCAGTAGAGCGACGCCCACTACAAAAGACGTATTCTTTACATTCAATTTCAGCGTGTACGTCGCGAGTGCCATATGACAGGGCCTGTCTCTCGATGTCGATTTCTATTTGGTGTCTCTTAAGTGTCGGTCTGCAGTAGGCCGCTGCTGGCCGAGCGACGTGCAGTCGCCTTACATGAAGCCCCATGGGCAACGCTAGTGCCACTGTCGACAACAGCATACTGCAGCCAGAGAGAGGAGCCGAAAGGCGCATTTCGCAGTCGAGCCACGCAATCCAACAAACTGTGCACTAGGTCAAGATTGTGCAGACCGCAAACGTTTGGTGGCACGACGCTCGTCGTCGATCGTAAGGGCGAAACAGTCAAGAGATGTGGAAAACGGCCATGTGGACACCCCCAGCAGCAGCTGTGTGCCAAATCCGATATCTGGTCGAGGGCTGCAAGATTCAGCATGATGAAGTGACAATTCGGGGAGAGCTCACAAACGCAAAGCTGCCGGCTTCTTAGCTCAGTGGTAGAGCACTGGTCTCGTAAACCAGGGGTCGTGAGTTCGAACCTCACAGAAGGCATTCATTTTTTTAACCTTCCCGCAAGGAGCGGAGCTATCTCGAGCAGCATCTAACACATGGCAGTACACTGAATGAAAGGGATGTTCTACAACCTATAACAAGTATCATGCTGGCCTCAGAGGTTTTCTGATTGCATAGGCAGAACAGTGGTTTGTATGCATTTTGTAGTATGATGTCATGCTTGGCGATGTCATTCGTGTACGAGCCTCGCTACAGTGTGCATGCATTTTATCCATGTGAAGAGGCGTAAGCAGGTGCTACCATTCTGCGAGATTCCTGCAGAAGGCATACGAATTGCGTTGAGATGCAGAGCACAAGTCAAGGCCTCCGTGGCGCAATCGGCTAGCGCGTTCGGCTGTTACCCGAAAGGTTGGTGGTTCGAGCCCACCCGGGGGCGAAATCGTTTTAACCGTCACCGAGGTGAGGACATACGTCAACTTTGTTAGAGATACACAGCTAGTGTGACAACTTGGCTGTGTTTGAGTGATGCCACAGAGCCTTATACACATTCAGCCAAGTGACACTGTAGGTAAAAACATGGCCCTACACAGACGTTCTACTGTTTTCCTATTTCTTCGTCATGTGTGACACTGCAGTAGAGCGACGCCCACTACAAAAGACGTATTCTTTACATTCAATTTCAGCGTGTACGTCGCGAGTGCCATATGACAGGGCCTGTCTCTCGATGTCGATTTCTATTTGGTGTCTCTTAAGTGTCGGTCTGCAGTAGGCCGCTGCTGGCCGAGCGACGTGCAGTCGCCTTACATGAAGCCCCATGGGCAACGCTAGTGCCACTGTCGACAACAGCATACTGCAGCCAGAGAGAGGAGCCGAAAGGCGCATTTCGCAGTCGAGCCACGCAATCCAACAAACTGTGCACTAGGTCAAGATTGTGCAGACCGCAAACGTTTGGTGGCACGACGCTCGTCGTCGATCGTAAGGGCGAAACAGTCAAGAGATGTGGAAAACGGCCATGTGGACACCCCCAGCAGCAGCTGTGTGCCAAATCCGATATCTGGTCGAGGGCTGCAAGATTCAGCATGATGAAGTGACAATTCGGGGAGAGCTCACAAACGCAAAGCTGCCGCCTTCTTAGCTCAGTGGTAGAGCACTGGTCTCGTAAACCAGGGGTCGTGAGTTCGAACCTCACAGAAGGCATTCATTTTTTTAACCTTCCCGCAAGGAGCGGAGCTATCTCGAGCAGCATCTAACACATGGCAGTACACTGAATGAAAGGGATGTTCTACAACCTATAACAAGTATCATGCTGGCCTCAGAGGTTTTCTGATTGCATAGGCAGAACAGTGGTTTGTATGCATTTTGTAGTATGATGTCATGCTTGGCGATGTCATTCGTGTACGAGCCTCGCTACAGTGTGCATGCATTTTATCCATGTGAAGAGGCGTAAGCAGGTGCTACCATTCTGCGAGATTCCTGCAGAAGGCATACGAATTGCGTTGAGATGCAGAGCACAAGTCAAGGCCTCCGTGGCGCAATCGGCTAGCGCGTTCGGCTGTTACCCGAAAGGTTGGTGGTTCGAGCCCACCCGGGGGCGAAATCGTTTTAACCGTCACCGAGGTGAGGACATACGTCAACTTTGTTAGAGATACACAGCTAGTGTGACAACTTGGCTGTGTTTGAGTGATGCCACAGAGCCTTATACACATTCAGCCAAGTGACACTGTAGGTAAAAACATGGCCCTACACAGACGTTCTACTGTTTTCCTATTTCTTCGTCATGTGTGACACTGCAGTAGAGCGACGCCCACTACAAAAGACGTATTCTTTACATTCAATTTCAGCGTGTACGTCGCGAGTGCCATATGACAGGGCCTGTCTCTCGATGTCGATTTCTATTTGGTGTCTCTTAAGTGTCGGTCTGCAGTAGGCCGCTGCTGGCCGAGCGACGTGCAGTCGCCTTACATGAAGCCCCATGGGCAACGCTAGTGCCACTGTCGACAACAGCATACTGCAGCCAGAGAGAGGAGCCGAAAGGCGCATTTCGCAGTCGAGCCACGCAATCCAACAAACTGTGCACTAGGTCAAGATTGTGCAGACCGCAAACGTTTGGTGGCACGACGCTCGTCGTCGATCGTAAGGGCGAAACAGTCAAGAGATGTGGAAAACGGCCATGTGGACACCCCCAGCAGCAGCTGTGTGCCAAATCCGATATCTGGTCGAGGGCTGCAAGATTCAGCATGATGAAGTGACAATTCGGGGAGAACTCACAAACGCAAAGCTGCCGCCTTCTTAGCTCAGTGGTAGAGCACTGGTCTCGTAAACCAGGGGTCGTGAGTTCGAACCTCACAGAAGGCATTCATTTTTTTAACCTTCCCGCAAGGAGCGGAGCTATCTCGAGCAGCATCTAACACATGGCAGTACACTGAATGAAAGGGATGTTCTACAACCTATAACAAGTATCATGCTGGCCTCAGAGGTTTTCTGATTGCATAGGCAGAACAGTGGTTTGTATGCATTTTGTAGTATGATGTCATGCTTGGCGATGTCATTCGTGTACGAGCCTCGCTACAGTGTGCATGCATTTTATCCATGTGAAGAGGCGTAAGCAGGTGCTACCATTCTGCGAGATTCCTGCAGAAGGCATACGAATTGCGTTGAGATGCAGAGCACAAGTCAAGGCCTCCGTGGCGCAATCGGCTAGCGCGTTCGGCTGTTACCCGAAAGGTTGGTGGTTCGAGCCCACCCGGGGGCGAAATCGTTTTAACCGTCACCGAGGTGAGGACATACGTCAACTTTGTTAGAGATACACAGCTAGTGTGACAACTTGGCTGTGTTTGAGTGATGCCACAGAGCCTTATACACATTCAGCCAAGTGACACTGTAGGTAAAAACATGGCCCTACACAGACGTTCTACTGTTTTCCTATTTCTTCGTCATGTGTGACACTGCAGTAGAGCGACGCCCACTACAAAAGACGTATTCTTTACATTCAATTTCAGCGTGTACGTCGCGAGTGCCATATGACAGGGCCTGTCTCTCGATGTCGATTTCTATTTGGTGTCTCTTAAGTGTCGGTCTGCAGTAGGCCGCTGCTGGCCGAGCGACGTGCAGTCGCCTTACATGAAGCCCCATGGGCAACGCTAGTGCCACTGTCGACAACAGCATACTGCAGCCAGAGAGAGGAGCCGAAAGGCGCATTTCGCAGTCGAGCCACGCAATCCAACAAACTGTGCACTAGGTCAAGATTGTGCAGACCGCAAACGTTTGGTGGCACGACGCTCGTCGTCGATCGTAAGGGCGAAACAGTCAAGAGATGTGGAAAACGGCCATGTGGACACCCCCAGCAGCAGCTGTGTGCCAAATCCGATATCTGGTCGAGGGCTGCAAGATTCAGCATGATGAAGTGACAATTCGGGGAGAGCTCACAAACGCAAAGCTGCCGCCTTCTTAGCTCAGTGGTAGAGCACTGGTCTCGTAAACCAGGGGTCGTGAGTTCGAACCTCACAGAAGGCATTCATTTTTTTAACCTTCCCGCAAGGAGCGGAGCTATCTCGAGCAGCATCTAACACATGGCAGTACACTGAATGAAAGGGATGTTCTACAACCTATAACAAGTATCATGCTGGCCTCAGAGGTTTTCTGATTGCATAGGCAGAACAGTGGTTTGTATGCATTTTGTAGTATGATGTCATGCTTGGCGATGTCATTCGTGTACGAGCCTCGCTACAGTGTGCATGCATTTTATCCATGTGAAGAGGCGTAAGCAGGTGCTACCATTCTGCGAGATTCCTGCAGAAGGCATACGAATTGCGTTGAGATGCAGAGCACAAGTCAAGGCCTCCGTGGCGCAATCGGCTAGCGCGTTCGGCTGTTACCCGAAAGGTTGGTGGTTCGAGCCCACCCGGGGGCGAAATCGTTTTAACCGTCACCGAGGTGAGGACATACGTCAACTTTGTTAGAGATACACAGCTAGTGTGACAACTTGGCTGTGTTTGAGTGATGCCACAGAGCCTTATACACATTCAGCCAAGTGACACTGTAGGTAAAAACATGGCCCTACACAGACGTTCTACTGTTTTCCTATTTCTTCGTCATGTGTGACACTGCAGTAGAGCGACGCCCACTACAAAAGACGTATTCTTTACATTCAATTTCAGCGTGTACGTCGCGAGTGCCATATGACAGGGCCTGTCTCTCGATGTCGATTTCTATTTGGTGTCTCTTAAGTGTCGGTCTGCAGTAGGCCGCTGCTGGCCGAGCGACGTGCAGTCGCCTTACATGAAGCCCCATGGGCAACGCTAGTGCCACTGTCGACAACAGCATACTGCAGCCAGAGAGAGGAGCCGAAAGGCGCATTTCGCAGTCGAGCCACGCAATCCAACAAACTGTGCACTAGGTCAAGATTGTGCAGACCGCAAACGTTTGGTGGCACGACGCTCGTCGTCGATCGTAAGGGCGAAACAGTCAAGAGATGTGGAAAACGGCCATGTGGACACCCCCAGCAGCAGCTGTGTGCCAAATCCGATATCTGGTCGAGGGCTGCAAGATTCAGCATGATGAAGTGACAATTCGGGGAGAGCTCACAAACGCAAAGCTGCCGCCTTCTTAGCTCAGTGGTAGAGCACTGGTCTCGTAAACCAGGGGTCGTGAGTTCGAACCTCACAGAAGGCATTCATTTTTTTAACCTTCCCGCAAGGAGCGGAGCTATCTCGAGCAGCATCTAACACATGGCAGTACACTGAATGAAAGGGATGTTCTACAACCTATAACAAGTATCATGCTGGCCTCAGAGGTTTTCTGATTGCATAGGCAGAACAGTGGTTTGTATGCATTTTGTAGTATGATGTCATGCTTGGCGATGTCATTCGTGTACGAGCCTCGCTACAGTGTGCATGCATTTTATCCATGTGAAGAGGCGTAAGCAGGTGCTACCATTCTGCGAGATTCCTGCAGAAGGCATACGAATTGCGTTGAGATGCAGAGCACAAGTCAAGGCCTCCGTGGCGCAATCGGCTAGCGCGTTCGGCTGTTACCCGAAAGGTTGGTGGTTCGAGCCCACCCGGGGGCGAAATCGTTTTAACCGTCACCGAGGTGAGGACATACGTCAACTTTGTTAGAGATACACAGCTAGTGTGACAACTTGGCTGTGTTTGAGTGATGCCACAGAGCCTTATACACATTCAGCCAAGTGACACTGTAGGTAAAAACATGGCCCTACACAGACGTTCTACTGTTTTCCTATTTCTTCGTCATGTGTGACACTGCAGTAGAGCGACGCCCACTACAAAAGACGTATTCTTTACATTCAATTTCAGCGTGTACGTCGCGAGTGCCATATGACAGGGCCTGTCTCTCGATGTCGATTTCTATTTGGTGTCTCTTAAGTGTCGGTCTGCAGTAGGCCGCTGCTGGCCGAGCGACGTGCAGTCGCCTTACATGAAGCCCCATGGGCAACGCTAGTGCCACTGTCGACAACAGCATACTGCAGCCAGAGAGAGGAGCCGAAAGGCGCATTTCGCAGTCGAGCCACGCAATCCAACAAACTGTGCACTAGGTCAAGATTGTGCAGACCGCAAACGTTTGGTGGCACGACGCTCGTCGTCGATCGTAAGGGCGAAACAGTCAAGAGATGTGGAAAACGGCCATGTGGACACCCCCAGCAGCAGCTGTGTGCCAAATCCGATATCTGGTCGAGGGCTGCAAGATTCAGCATGATGAAGTGACAATTCGGGGAGAGCTCACAAACGCAAAGCTGCCGCCTTCTTAGCTCAGTGGTAGAGCACTGGTCTCCTAAACCAGCGGTCGTGAGTTCGAACCTCACAGAAGGCATTCATTTTTTTAACCTTCCCGCAAGGAGCGGAGCTATCTCGAGCAGCATCTAACACATGGCAGTACACTGAATGAAAGGGATGTTCTACAACCTATAACAAGTATCATGCTGGCCTCAGAGGTTTTCTGATTGCATAGGCAGAACAGTGGTTTGTATGCATTTTGTAGTATGATGTCATGCTTGGCGATGTCATTCGTGTACGAGCCTCGCTACAGTGTGCATGCATTTTATCCATGTGAAGAGGCGTAAGCAGGTGCTACCATTCTGCGAGATTCCTGCAGAAGGCATACGAATTGCGTTGAGATGCAGAGCACAAGTCAAGGCCTCCGTGGCGCAATCGGCTAGCGCGTTCGGCTGTTACCCGAAAGGTTGGTGGTTCGAGCCCACCCGGGGGCGAAATCGTTTTAACCGTCACCGAGGTGAGGACATACGTCAACTTTGTTAGAGATACACAGCTAGTGTGACAACTTGGCTGTGTTTGAGTGATGCCACAGAGCCTTATACACATTCAGCCAAGTGACACTGTAGGTAAAAACATGGCCCTACACAGACGTTCTACTGTTTTCCTATTTCTTCGTCATGTGTGACACTGCAGTAGAGCGACGCCCACTACAAAAGACGTATTCTTTACATTCAATTTCAGCGTGTACGTCGCGAGTGCCATATGACAGGGCCTGTCTCTCGATGTCGATTTCTATTTGGTGTCTCTTAAGTGTCGGTCTGCAGTAGGCCGCTGCTGGCCGAGCGACGTGCAGTCGCCTTACATGAAGCCCCATGGGCAACGCTAGTGCCACTGTCGACAACAGCATACTGCAGCCAGAGAGAGGAGCCGAAAGGCGCATTTCGCAGTCGAGCCACGCAATCCAACAAACTGTGCACTAGGTCAAGATTGTGCAGACCGCAAACGTTTGGTGGCACGACGCTCGTCGTCGATCGTAAGGGCGAAACAGTCAAGAGATGTGGAAAACGGCCATGTGGACACCCCCAGCAGCAGCTGTGTGCCAAATCCGATATCTGGTCGAGGGCTGCAAGATTCAGCATGATGAAGTGACAATTCGGGGAGAGCTCACAAACGCAAAGCTGCCGCCTTCTTAGCTCAGTGGTAGAGCACTGGTCTCGTAAACCAGGGGTCGTGAGTTCGAACCTCACAGAAGGCATTCATTTTTTTAACCTTCCCGCAAGGAGCGGAGCTATCTCGAGCAGCATCTAACACATGGCAGTACACTGAATGAAAGGGATGTTCTACAACCTATAACAAGTATCATGCTGGCCTCAGAGGTTTTCTGATTGCATAGGCAGAACAGTGGTTTGTATGCATTTTGTAGTATGATGTCATGCTTGGCGATGTCATTCGTGTACGAGCCTCGCTACAGTGTGCATGCATTTTATCCATGTGAAGAGGCGTAAGCAGGTGCTACCATTCTGCGAGATTCCTGCAGAAGGCATACGAATTGCGTTGAGATGCAGAGCACAAGTCAAGGCCTCCGTGGCGCAATCGGCTAGCGCGTTCGGCTGTTACCCGAAAGGTTGGTGGTTCGAGCCCACCCGGGGGCGAAATCGTTTTAACCGTCACCGAGGTGAGGACATACGTCAACTTTGTTAGAGATACACAGCTAGTGTGACAACTTGGCTGTGTTTGAGTGATGCCACAGAGCCTTATACACATTCAGCCAAGTGACACTGTAGGTAAAAACATGGCCCTACACAGACGTTCTACTGTTTTCCTATTTCTTCGTCATGTGTGACACTGCAGTAGAGCGACGCCCACTACAAAAGACGTATTCTTTACATTCAATTTCAGCGTGTACGTCGCGAGTGCCATATGACAGGGCCTGTCTCTCGATGTCGATTTCTATTTGGTGTCTCTTAAGTGTCGGTCTGCAGTAGGCCGCTGCTGGCCGAGCGACGTGCAGTCGCCTTACATGAAGCCCCATGGGCAACGCTAGTGCCACTGTCGACAACAGCATACTGCAGCCAGAGAGAGGAGCCGAAAGGCGCATTTCGCAGTCGAGCCACGCAATCCAACAAACTGTGCACTAGGTCAAGATTGTGCAGACCGCAAACGTTTGGTGGCACGACGCTCGTCGTCGATCGTAAGGGCGAAACAGTCAAGAGATGTGGAAAACGGCCATGTGGACACCCCCAGCAGCAGCTGTGTGCCAAATCCGATATCTGGTCGAGGGCTGCAAGATTCAGCATGATGAAGTGACAATTCGGGGAGAGCTCACAAACGCAAAGCTGCCGCCTTCTTAGCTCAGTGGTAGAGCACTGGTCTCCTAAACCAGCGGTCGTGAGTTCGAACCTCACAGAAGGCATTCATTTTTTTAACCTTCCCGCAAGGAGCGGAGCTATCTCGAGCAGCATCTAACACATGGCAGTACACTGAATGAAAGGGATGTTCTACAACCTATAACAAGTATCATGCTGGCCTCAGAGGTTTTCTGATTGCATAGGCTGAACAGTGGTTTGTATGCATTTTGTAGTATGATGTCATGCTTGGCGATGTCATTCGTGTACGAGCCTCGCTACAGTGTGCATGCATTTTATCCATGTGAAGAGGCGTAAGCAGGTGCTACCATTCTGCGAGATTCCTGCAGAAGGCATACGAATTGCGTTGAGATGCAGAGCACAAGTCAAGGCCTCCGTGGCGCAATCGGCTAGCGCGTTCGGCTGTTACCCGAAAGGTTGGTGGTTCGAGCCCACCCGGGGGCGAAATCGTTTTAACCGTCACCGAGGTGAGGACATACGTCAACTTTGTTAGAGATACACAGCTAGTGTGACAACTTGGCTGTGTTTGAGTGATGCCACAGAGCCTTATACACATTCAGCCAAGTGACACTGTAGGTAAAAACATGGCCCTACACAGACGTTCTACTGTTTTCCTATTTCTTCGTCATGTGTGACACTGCAGTAGAGCGACGCCCACTACAAAAGACGTATTCTTTACATTCAATTTCAGCGTGTACGTCGCGAGTGCCATATGACAGGGCCTGTCTCTCGATGTCGATTTCTATTTGGTGTCTCTTAAGTGTCGGTCTGCAGTAGGCCGCTGCTGGCCGAGCGACGTGCAGTCGCCTTACATGAAGCCCCATGGGCAACGCTAGTGCCACTGTCGACAACAGCATACTGCAGCCAGAGAGAGGAGCCGAAAGGCGCATTTCGCAGTCGAGCCACGCAATCCAACAAACTGTGCACTAGGTCAAGATTGTGCAGACCGCAAACGTTTGGTGGCACGACGCTCGTCGTCGATCGTAAGGGCGAAACAGTCAAGAGATGTGGAAAACGGCCATGTGGACACCCCCAGCAGCAGCTGTGTGCCAAATCCGATATCTGGTCGAGGGCTGCAAGATTCAGCATGATGAAGTGACAATTCGGGGAGAGCTCACAAACGCAAAGCTGCCGCCTTCTTAGCTCAGTGGTAGAGCACTGGTCTCGTAAACCAGGGGTCGTGAGTTCGAACCTCACAGAAGGCATTCATTTTTTTAACCTTCCCGCAAGGAGCGGAGCTATCTCGAGCAGCATCTAACACATGGCAGTACACTGAATGAAAGGGATGTTCTACAACCTATAACAAGTATCATGCTGGCCTCAGAGGTTTTCTGATTGCATAGGCAGAACAGTGGTTTGTATGCATTTTGTAGTATGATGTCATGCTTGGCGATGTCATTCGTGTACGAGCCTCGCTACAGTGTGCATGCATTTTATCCATGTGAAGAGGCGTAAGCAGGTGCTACCATTCTGCGAGATTCCTGCAGAAGGCATACGAATTGCGTTGAGATGCAGAGCACAAGTCAAGGCCTCCGTGGCGCAATCGGCTAGCGCGTTCGGCTGTTACCCGAAAGGTTGGTGGTTCGAGCCCACCCGGGGGCGAAATCGTTTTAACCGTCACCGAGGTGAGGACATACGTCAACTTTGTTAGAGATACACAGCTAGTGTGACAACTTGGCTGTGTTTGAGTGATGCCACAGAGCCTTATACACATTCAGCCAAGTGACACTGTAGGTAAAAACATGGCCCTACACAGACGTTCTACTGTTTTCCTATTTCTTCGTCATGTGTGACACTGCAGTAGAGCGACGCCCACTACAAAAGACGTATTCTTTACATTCAATTTCAGCGTGTACGTCGCGAGTGCCATATGACAGGGCCTGTCTCTCGATGTCGATTTCTATTTGGTGTCTCTTAAGTGTCGGTCTGCAGTAGGCCGCTGCTGGCCGAGCGACGTGCAGTCGCCTTACATGAAGCCCCATGGGCAACGCTAGTGCCACTGTCGACAACAGCATACTGCAGCCAGAGAGAGGAGCCGAAAGGCGCATTTCGCAGTCGAGCCACGCAATCCAACAAACTGTGCACTAGGTCAAGATTGTGCAGACCGCAAACGTTTGGTGGCACGACGCTCGTCGTCGATCGTAAGGGCGAAACAGTCAAGAGATGTGGAAAACGGCCATGTGGACACCCCCAGCAGCAGCTGTGTGCCAAATCCGATATCTGGTCGAGGGCTGCAAGATTCAGCATGATGAAGTGACAATTCGGGGAGAGCTCACAAACGCAAAGCTGCCGCCTTCTTAGCTCAGTGGTAGAGCACTGGTCTCGTAAACCAGGGGTCGTGAGTTCGAACCTCACAGAAGGCATTCATTTTTTTAACCTTCCCGCAAGGAGCGGAGCTATCTCGAGCAGCATCTAACACATGGCAGTACACTGAATGAAAGGGATGTTCTACAACCTATAACAAGTATCATGCTGGCCTCAGAGGTTTTCTGATTGCATAGGCAGAACAGTGGTTTGTATGCATTTTGTAGTATGATGTCATGCTTGGCGATGTCATTCGTGTACGAGCCTCGCTACAGTGTGCATGCATTTTATCCATGTGAAGAGGCGTAAGCAGGTGCTACCATTCTGCGAGATTCCTGCAGAAGGCATACGAATTGCGTTGAGATGCAGAGCACAAGTCAAGGCCTCCGTGGCGCAATCGGCTAGCGCGTTCGGCTGTTAACCGAAAGGTTGGTGGTTCGAGCCCACCCGGGGGCGAAATCGTTTTAACCGTCACCGAGGTGAGGACATACGTCAACTTTGTTAGAGATACACAGCTAGTGTGACAACTTGGCTGTGTTTGAGTGATGCCACAGAGCCTTATACACATTCAGCCAAGTGACACTGTAGGTAAAAACATGGCCCTACACAGACGTTCTACTGTTTTCCTATTTCTTCGTCATGTGTGACACTGCAGTAGAGCGACGCCCACTACAAAAGACGTATTCTTTACATTCAATTTCAGCGTGTACGTCGCGAGTGCCATATGACAGGGCCTGTCTCTCGATGTCGATTTCTATTTGGTGTCTCTTAAGTGTCGGTCTGCAGTAGGCCGCTGCTGGCCGAGCGACGTGCAGTCGCCTTACATGAAGCCCCATGGGCAACGCTAGTGCCACTGTCGACAACAGCATACTGCAGCCAGAGAGAGGAGCCGAAAGGCGCATTTCGCAGTCGAGCCACGCAATCCAACAAACTGTGCACTAGGTCAAGATTGTGCAGACCGCAAACGTTTGGTGGCACGACGCTCGTCGTCGATCGTAAGGGCGAAACAGTCAAGAGATGTGGAAAACGGCCATGTGGACACCCCCAGCAGCAGCTGTGTGCCAAATCCGATATCTGGTCGAGGGCTGCAAGATTCAGCATGATGAAGTGACAATTCGGGGAGAGCTCACAAACGCAAAGCTGCCGCCTTCTTAGCTCAGTGGTACAGCACTGGTCTCGTAAACCAGGGGTCGTGAGTTCGAACCTCACAGAAGGCATTCATTTTTTTAACCTTCCCGCAAGGAGCGGAGCTATCTCGAGCAGCATCTAACACATGGCAGTACACTGAATGAAAGGGATGTTCTACAACCTATAACAAGTATCATGCTGGCCTCAGAGGTTTTCTGATTGCATAGGCAGAACAGTGGTTTGTATGCATTTTGTAGTATGATGTCATGCTTGGCGATGTCATTCGTGTACGAGCCTCGCTACAGTGTGCATGCATTTTATCCATGTGAAGAGGCGTAAGCAGGTGCTACCATTCTGCGAGATTCCTGCAGAAGGCATACGAATTGCGTTGAGATGCAGAGCACAAGTCAAGGCCTCCGTGGCGCAATCGGCTAGCGCGTTCGGCTGTTAACCGAAAGGTTGGTGGTTCGAGCCCACCCGGGGGCGAAATCGTTTTAACCGTCACCGAGGTGAGGACATACGTCAACTTTGTTAGAGATACACAGCTAGTGTGACAACTTGGCTGTGTTTGAGTGATGCCACAGAGCCTTATACACATTCAGCCAAGTGACACTGTAGGTAAAAACATGGCCCTACACAGACGTTCTACTGTTTTCCTATTTCTTCGTCATGTGTGACACTGCAGTAGAGCGACGCCCACTACAAAAGACGTATTCTTTACATTCAATTTCAGCGTGTACGTCGCGAGTGCCATATGACAGGGCCTGTCTCTCGATGTCGATTTCTATTTGGTGTCTCTTAAGTGTCGGTCTGCAGTAGGCCGCTGCTGGCCGAGCGACGTGCAGTCGCCTTACATGAAGCCCCATGGGCAACGCTAGTGCCACTGTCGACAACAGCATACTGCAGCCAGAGAGAGGAGCCGAAAGGCGCATTTCGCAGTCGAGCCACGCAATCCAACAAACTGTGCACTAGGTCAAGATTGTGCAGACCGCAAACGTTTGGTGGCACGACGCTCGTCGTCGATCGTAAGGGCGAAACAGTCAAGAGATGTGGAAAACGGCCATGTGGACACCCCCAGCAGCAGCTGTGTGCCAAATCCGATATCTGGTCGAGGGCTGCAAGATTCAGCATGATGAAGTGACAATTCGGGGAGAGCTCAAAAACGCAAAGCTGCCGCCTTCTTAGCTCAGTGGTAGAGCACTGGTCTCGTAAAACAGGGGTCGTGAGTTCGAACCTCACAGAAGGCATTCATTTTTTTAACCTTCCCGCAAGGAGCGGAGCTATCTCGAGCAGCATCTAACACATGGCAGTACACTGAATGAAAGGGATGTTCTACAACCTATAACAAGTATCATGCTGGCCTCAGAGGTTTTCTGATTGCATAGGCAGAACAGTGGTTTGTATGCATTTTGTAGTATGATGTCATGCTTGGCGATGTCATTCGTGTACGAGCCTCGCTACAGTGTGCATGCATTTTATCCATGTGAAGAGGCGTAAGCAGGTGCTACCATTCTGCGAGATTCCTGCAGAAGGCATACGAATTGCGTTGAGATGCAGAGCACAAGTCAAGGCCTCCGTGGCGCAATCGGCTAGCGCGTTCGGCTGTTAACCGAAAGGTTGGTGGTTCGAGCCCACCCGGGGGCGAAATCGTTTTAACCGTCACCGAGGTGAGGACATACGTCAACTTTGTTAGAGATACACAGCTAGTGTGACAACTTGGCTGTGTTTGAGTGATGCCACAGAGCCTTATACACATTCAGCCAAGTGACACTGTAGGTAAAAACATGGCCCTACACAGACGTTCTACTGTTTTCCTATTTCTTCGTCATGTGTGACACTGCAGTAGAGCGACGCCCACTACAAAAGACGTATTCTTTACATTCAATTTCAGCGTATACGTCGCGAGTGCCATATGACAGGGCCTGTCTCTCGATGTCGATTTCTATTTGGTGTCTCTTAAGTGTCGGTCTGCAGTAGGCCGCTGCTGGCCGAGCGACGTGCAGTCGCCTTACATGAAGCCCCATGGGCAACGCTAGTGCCACTGTCGACAACAGCATACTGCAGCCAGAGAGAGGAGCCGAAAGGCGCATTTCGCAGTCGAGCCACGCAATCCAACAAACTGTGCACTAGGTCAAGATTGTGCAGACCGCAAACGTTTGGTGGCACGACGCTCGTCGTCGATCGTAAGGGCGAAACAGTCAAGAGATGTGGAAAACGGCCATGTGGACACCCCCAGCAGCAGCTGTGTGCCAAATCCGATATCTGGTCGAGGGCTGCAAGATTCAGCATGATGAAGTGACAATTCGGGGAGAGCTCACAAACGCAAAGCTGCCGCCTTCTTAGCTCAGTGGTAGAGCACTGGTCTCGTAAACCAGGGGTCGTGAGTTCGAACCTCACAGAAGGCATTCATTTTTTTAACCTTCCCGCAAGGAGCGGAGCTATCTCGAGCAGCATCTAACACATGGCAGTACACTGAATGAAAGGGATGTTCTACAACCTATAACAAGTATCATGCTGGCCTCAGAGGTTTTCTGATTGCATAGGCAGAACAGTGGTTTGTATGCATTTTGTAGTATGATGTCATGCTTGGCGATGTCATTCGTGTACGAGCCTCGCTACAGTGTGCATGCATTTTATCCATGTGAAGAGGCGTAAGCAGGTGCTACCATTCTGCGAGATTCCTGCAGAAGGCATACGAATTGCGTTGAGATGCAGAGCACAAGTCAAGGCCTCCGTGGCGCAATCGGCTAGCGCGTTCGGCTGTTAACCGAAAGGTTGGTGGTTCGAGCCCACCCGGGGGCGAAATCGTTTTAACCGTCACCGAGGTGAGGACATACGTCAACTTTGTTAGAGATACACAGCTAGTGTGACAACTTGGCTGTGTTTGAGTGATGCCACAGAGCCTTATACACATTCAGCCAAGTGACACTGTAGGTAAAAACATGGCCCTACACAGACGTTCTACTGTTTTCCTATTTCTTCGTCATGTGTGACACTGCAGTAGAGCGACGCCCACTACAAAAGACGTATTCTTTACATTCAATTTCAGCGTATACGTCGCGAGTGCCATATGACAGGGCCTGTCTCTCGATGTCGATTTCTATTTGGTGTCTCTTAAGTGTCGGTCTGCAGTAGGCCGCTGCTGGCCGAGCGACGTGCAGTCGCCTTACATGAAGCCCCATGGGCAACGCTAGTGCCACTGTCGACAACAGCATACTGCAGCCAGAGAGAGGAGCCGAAAGGCGCATTTCGCAGTCGAGCCACGCAATCCAACAAACTGTGCACTAGGTCAAGATTGTGCAGACCGCAAACGTTTGGTGGCACGACGCTCGTCGTCGATCGTAAGGGCGAAACAGTCAAGAGATGTGGAAAACGGCCATGTGGACACCCCCAGCAGCAGCTGTGTGCCAAATCCGATATCTGGTCGAGGGCTGCAAGATTCAGCATGATGAAGTGACAATTCGGGGAGAGCTCACAAACGCAAAGCTGCCGCCTTCTTAGCTCAGTGGTAGAGCACTGGTCTCGTAAACCAGGGGTCGTGAGTTCGAACCTCACAGAAGGCGTTCATTTTTTTAACCTTCCCGCAAGGAGCGGAGCTATCTCGAGCAGCATCTAACACATGGCAGTACATTGAATGAAAGGGATGTTCTACAACCTATAACAAGTATCATGCTGGCCTCAGAGGTTTTCTGATTGCATAGGCAGAACAGTGGTTTGTATGCATTTTGTAGTATGATGTCATGCTTGGCGATGTCATTCGTGTACGAGCCTCGCTACAGTGTGCATGCATTTTATCCATGTGAAGAGGCGTAAGCAGGTGCTACCATTCTGCGAGATTCCTGCAGAAGGCATACGAATTGCGTTGAGATGCAGAGCACAAGTCAAGGCCTCCGTGGCGCAATCGGCTAGCGCGTTCGGCTGTTAACCGAAAGGTTGGTGGTTCGAGCCCACCCGGGGGCGAAATCGTTTTAACCGTCACCGAGGTGAGGACATACGTCAACTTTGTTAGAGATACACAGCTAGTGTGACAACTTGGCTGTGTTTGAGTGATGCCACAGAGCCTTATACACATTCAGCCAAGTGACACTGTAGGTAAAAACATGGCCCTACACAGACGTTCTACTGTTTTCCTATTTCTTCGTCATGTGTGACACTGCAGTAGAGCGACGCCCACTACAAAAGACGTATTCTTTACATTCAATTTCAGCGTATACGTCGCGAGTGCCATATGACAGGGCCTGTCTCTCGATGTCGATTTCTATTTGGTGTCTCTTAAGTGTCGGTCTGCAGTAGGCCGCTGCTGGCCGAGCGACGTGCAGTCGCCTTACATGAAGCCCCATGGGCAACGCTAGTGCCACTGTCGACAACAGCATACTGCAGCCAGAGAGAGGAGCCGAAAGGCGCATTTCGCAGTCGAGCCACGCAATCCAACAAACTGTGCACTAGGTCAAGATTGTGCAGACCGCAAACGTTTGGTGGCACGACGCTCGTCGTCGATCGTAAGGGCGAAACAGTCAAGAGATGTGGAAAACGGCCATGTGGACACCCCCAGCAGCAGCTGTGTGCCAAATCCGATATCTGGTCGAGGGCTGCAAGATTCAGCATGATGAAGTGACAATTCGGGGAGAGCTCACAAACGCAAAGCTGCCGCCTTCTTAGCTCAGTGGTAGAGCACTGGTCTCGTAAACCAGGGGTCGTGAGTTCGAACCTCACAGAAGGCGTTCATTTTTTTAACCTTCCCGCAAGGAGCGGAGCTATCTCGAGCAGCATCTAACACATGGCAGTACACTGAATGAAAGGGATGTTCTACAACCTATAACAAGTATCATGCTGGCCTCAGAGGTTTTCTGATTGCATAGGCAGAACAGTGGTTTGTATGCATTTTGTAGTATGATGTCATGCTTGGCGATGTCATTCGTGTACGAGCCTCGCTACAGTGTGCATGCATTTTATCCATGTGAAGAGGCGTAAGCAGGTGCTACCATTCTGCGAGATTCCTGCAGAAGGCATACGAATTGCGTTGAGATGCAGAGCACAAGTCAAGGCCTCCGTGGCGCAATCGGCTAGCGCGTTCGGCTGTTAACCGAAAGGTTGGTGGTTCGAGCCCACCCGGGGGCGAAATCGTTTTAACCGTCACCGAGGTGAGGACATACGTCAACTTTGTTAGAGATACACAGCTAGTGTGACAACTTGGCTGTGTTTGAGTGATGCCACAGAGCCTTATACACATTCAGCCAAGTGACACTGTAGGTAAAAACATGGCCCTACACAGACGTTCTACTGTTTTCCTATTTCTTCGTCATGTGTGACACTGCAGTAGAGCGACGCCCACTACAAAAGACGTATTCTTTACATTCAATTTCAGCGTATACGTCGCGAGTGCCATATGACAGGGCCTGTCTCTCGATGTCGATTTCTATTTGGTGTCTCTTAAGTGTCGGTCTGCAGTAGGCCGCTGCTGGCCGAGCGACGTGCAGTCGCCTTACATGAAGCCCCATGGGCAACGCTAGTGCCACTGTCGACAACAGCATACTGCAGCCAGAGAGAGGAGCCGAAAGGCGCATTTCGCAGTCGAGCCACGCAATCCAACAAACTGTGCACTAGGTCAAGATTGTGCAGACCGCAAACGTTTGGTGGCACGACGCTCGTCGTCGATCGTAAGGGCGAAACAGTCAAGAGATGTGGAAAACGGCCATGTGGACACCCCCAGCAGCAGCTGTGTGCCAAATCCGATATCTGGTCGAGGGCTGCAAGATTCAGCATGATGAAGTGACAATTCGGGGAGAGCTCACAAACGCAAAGCTGCCGCCTTCTTAGCTCAGTGGTAGAGCACTGGTCTCGTAAACCAGGGGTCGTGAGTTCGAACCTCACAGAAGGCGTTCATTTTTTTAACCTTCCCGCAAGGAGCGGAGCTATCTCGAGCAGCATCTAACACATGGCAGTACATTGAATGAAAGGGATGTTCTACAACCTATAACAAGTATCATGCTGGCCTCAGAGGTTTTCTGATTGCATAGGCAGAACAGTGGTTTGTATGCATTTTGTAGTATGATGTCATGCTTGGCGATGTCATTCGTGTACGAGCCTCGCTACAGTGTGCATGCATTTTATCCATGTGAAGAGGCGTAAGCAGGTGCTACCATTCTGCGAGATTCCTGCAGAAGGCATACGAATTGCGTTGAGATGCAGAGCACAAGTCAAGGCCTCCGTGGCGCAATCGGCTAGCGCGTTCGGCTGTTAACCGAAAGGTTGGTGGTTCGAGCCCACCCGGGGGCGAAATCGTTTTAACCGTCACCGAGGTGAGGACATACGTCAACTTTGTTAGAGATACACAGCTAGTGTGACAACTTGGCTGTGTTTGAGTGATGCCACAGAGCCTTATACACATTCAGCCAAGTGACACTGTAGGTAAAAACATGGCCCTACACAGACGTTCTACTGTTTTCCTATTTCTTCGTCATGTGTGACACTGCAGTAGAGCGACGCCCACTACAAAAGACGTATTCTTTACATTCAATTTCAGCGTATACGTCGCGAGTGCCATATGACAGGGCCTGTCTCTCGATGTCGATTTCTATTTGGTGTCTCTTAAGTGTCGGTCTGCAGTAGGCCGCTGCTGGCCGAGCGACGTGCAGTCGCCTTACATGAAGCCCCATGGGCAACGCTAGTGCCACTGTCGACAACAGCATACTGCAGCCAGAGAGAGGAGCCGAAAGGCGCATTTCGCAGTCGAGCCACGCAATCCAACAAACTGTGCACTAGGTCAAGATTGTGCAGACCGCAAACGTTTGGTGGCACGACGCTCGTCGTCGATCGTAAGGGCGAAACAGTCAAGAGATGTGGAAAACGGCCATGTGGACACCCCCAGCAGCAGCTGTGTGCCAAATCCGATATCTGGTCGAGGGCTGCAAGATTCAGCATGATGAAGTGACAATTCGGGGAGAGCTCACAAACGCAAAGCTGCCGCCTTCTTAGCTCAGTGGTAGAGCACTGGTCTCGTAAACCAGGGGTCGTGAGTTCGAACCTCACAGAAGGCGTTCATTTTTTTAACCTTCCCGCAAGGAGCGGAGCTATCTCGAGCAGCATCTAACACATGGCAGTACACTGAATGAAAGGGATGTTCTACAACCTATAACAAGTATCATGCTGGCCTCAGAGGTTTTCTGATTGCATAGGCAGAACAGTGGTTTGTATGCATTTTGTAGTATGATGTCATGCTTGGCGATGTCATTCGTGTACGAGCCTCGCTACAGTGTGCATGCATTTTATCCATGTGAAGAGGCGTAAGCAGGTGCTACCATTCTGCGAGATTCCTGCAGAAGGCATACGAATTGCGTTGAGATGCAGAGCACAAGTCAAGGCCTCCGTGGCGCAATCGGCTAGCGCGTTCGGCTGTTAACCGAAAGGTTGGTGGTTCGAGCCCACCCGGGGGCGAAATCGTTTTAACCGTCACCGAGGTGAGGACATACGTCAACTTTGTTAGAGATACACAGCTAGTGTGACAACTTGGCTGTGTTTGAGTGATGCCACAGAGCCTTATACACATTCAGCCAAGTGACACTGTAGGTAAAAACATGGCCCTACACAGACGTTCTACTGTTTTCCTATTTCTTCGTCATGTGTGACACTGCAGTAGAGCGACGCCCACTACAAAAGACGTATTCTTTACATTCAATTTCAGCGTATACGTCGCGAGTGCCATATGACAGGGCCTGTCTCTCGATGTCGATTTCTATTTGGTGTCTCTTAAGTGTCGGTCTGCAGTAGGCCGCTGCTGGCCGAGCGACGTGCAGTCGCCTTACATGAAGCCCCATGGGCAACGCTAGTGCCACTGTCGACAACAGCATACTGCAGCCAGAGAGAGGAGCCGAAAGGCGCATTTCGCAGTCGAGCCACGCAATCCAACAAACTGTGCACTAGGTCAAGATTGTGCAGACCGCAAACGTTTGGTGGCACGACGCTCGTCGTCGATCGTAAGGGCGAAACAGTCAAGAGATGTGGAAAACGGCCATGTGGACACCCCCAGCAGCAGCTGTGTGCCAAATCCGATATCTGGTCGAGGGCTGCAAGATTCAGCATGATGAAGTGACAATTCGGGGAGAGCTCACAAACGCAAAGCTGCCGCCTTCTTAGCTCAGTGGTAGAGCACTGGTCTCGTAAACCAGGGGTCGTGAGTTCGAACCTCACAGAAGGCGTTCATTTTTTTAACCTTCCCGCAAGGAGCGGAGCTATCTCGAGCAGCATCTAACACATGGCAGTACATTGAATGAAAGGGATGTTCTACAACCTATAACAAGTATCATGCTGGCCTCAGAGGTTTTCTGATTGCATAGGCAGAACAGTGGTTTGTATGCATTTTGTAGTATGATGTCATGCTTGGCGATGTCATTCGTGTACGAGCCTCGCTACAGTGTGCATGCATTTTATCCATGTGAAGAGGCGTAAGCAGGTGCTACCATTCTGCGAGATTCCTGCAGAAGGCATACGAATTGCGTTGAGATGCAGAGCACAAGTCAAGGCCTCCGTGGCGCAATCGGCTAGCGCGTTCGGCTGTTAACCGAAAGGTTGGTGGTTCGAGCCCACCCGGGGGCGAAATCGTTTTAACCGTCACCGAGGTGAGGACATACGTCAACTTTGTTAGAGATACACAGCTAGTGTGACAACTTGGCTGTGTTTGAGTGATGCCACAGAGCCTTATACACATTCAGCCAAGTGACACTGTAGGTAAAAACATGGCCCTACACAGACGTTCTACTGTTTTCCTATTTCTTCGTCATGTGTGACACTGCAGTAGAGCGACGCCCACTACAAAAGACGTATTCTTTACATTCAATTTCAGCGTATACGTCGCGAGTGCCATATGACAGGGCCTGTCTCTCGATGTCGATTTCTATTTGGTGTCTCTTAAGTGTCGGTCTGCAGTAGGCCGCTGCTGGCCGAGCGACGTGCAGTCGCCTTACATGAAGCCCCATGGGCAACGCTAGTGCCACTGTCGACAACAGCATACTGCAGCCAGAGAGAGGAGCCGAAAGGCGCATTTCGCAGTCGAGCCACGCAATCCAACAAACTGTGCACTAGGTCAAGATTGTGCAGACCGCAAACGTTTGGTGGCACGACGCTCGTCGTCGATCGTAAGGGCGAAACAGTCAAGAGATGTGGAAAACGGCCATGTGGACACCCCCAGCAGCAGCTGTGTGCCAAATCCGATATCTGGTCGAGGGCTGCAAGATTCAGCATGATGAAGTGACAATTCGGGGAGAGCTCACAAACGCAAAGCTGCCGCCTTCTTAGCTCAGTGGTAGAGCACTGGTCTCGTAAACCAGGGGTCGTGAGTTCGAACCTCACAGAAGGCGTTCATTTTTTTAACCTTCCCGCAAGGAGCGGAGCTATCTCGAGCAGCATCTAACACATGGCAGTACACTGAATGAAAGGGATGTTCTACAACCTATAACAAGTATCATGCTGGCCTCAGAGGTTTTCTGATTGCATAGGCAGAACAGTGGTTTGTATGCATTTTGTAGTATGATGTCATGCTTGGCGATGTCATTCGTGTACGAGCCTCGCTACAGTGTGCATGCATTTTATCCATGTGAAGAGGCGTAAGCAGGTGCTACCATTCTGCGAGATTCCTGCAGAAGGCATACGAATTGCGTTGAGATGCAGAGCACAAGTCAAGGCCTCCGTGGCGCAATCGGCTAGCGCGTTCGGCTGTTAACCGAAAGGTTGGTGGTTCGAGCCCACCCGGGGGCGAAATCGTTTTAACCGTCACCGAGGTGAGGACATACGTCAACTTTGTTAGAGATACACAGCTAGTGTGACAACTTGGCTGTGTTTGAGTGATGCCACAGAGCCTTATACACATTCAGCCAAGTGACACTGTAGGTAAAAACATGGCCCTACACAGACGTTCTACTGTTTTCCTATTTCTTCGTCATGTGTGACACTGCAGTAGAGCGACGCCCACTACAAAAGACGTATTCTTTACATTCAATTTCAGCGTATACGTCGCGAGTGCCATATGACAGGGCCTGTCTCTCGATGTCGATTTCTATTTGGTGTCTCTTAAGTGTCGGTCTGCAGTAGGCCGCTGCTGGCCGAGCGACGTGCAGTCGCCTTACATGAAGCCCCATGGGCAACGCTAGTGCCACTGTCGACAACAGCATACTGCAGCCAGAGAGAGGAGCCGAAAGGCGCATTTCGCAGTCGAGCCACGCAATCCAACAAACTGTGCACTAGGTCAAGATTGTGCAGACCGCAAACGTTTGGTGGCACGACGCTCGTCGTCGATCGTAAGGGCGAAACAGTCAAGAGATGTGGAAAACGGCCATGTGGACACCCCCAGCAGCAGCTGTGTGCCAAATCCGATATCTGGTCGAGGGCTGCAAGATTCAGCATGATGAAGTGACAATTCGGGGAGAGCTCACAAACGCAAAGCTGCCGCCTTCTTAGCGCAGTGGTAGAGCACTGGTCTCGTAAACCAGGGGTCGTGAGTTCGAACCTCACAGAAGGCATTCATTTTTTTAACCTTCCCGCAAGGAGCGGAGCTATCTCGAGCAGCATCTAACACATGGCAGTACACTGAATGAAAGGGATGTTCTACAACCTATAACAAGTATCATGCTGGCCTCAGAGGTTTTCTGATTGCATAGGCAGAACAGTGGTTTGTATGCATTTTGTAGTATGATGTCATGCTTGGCGATGTCATTCGTGTACGAGCCTCGCTACAGTGTGCATGCATTTTATCCATGTGAAGAGGCGTAAGCAGGTGCTACCATTCTGCGAGATTCCTGCAGAAGGCATACGAATTGCGTTGAGATGCAGAGCACAAGTCAAGGCCTCCGTGGCGCAATCGGCTAGCGCGTTCGGCTGTTAACCGAAAGGTTGGTGGTTCGAGCCCACCCGGGGGCGAAATCTTTTTAACCGTCACCGAGGTGAGGACATACGTCAACTTTGTTAGAGATACACAGCTAGTGTGACAACTTGGCTGTGTTTGAGTGATGCCACAGAGCCTTATACACATTCAGCCAAGTGACACTGTAGGTAAAAACATGGCCCTACACAGACGTTCTACTGTTTTCCTATTTCTTCGTCATGTGTGACACTGCAGTAGAGCGACGCCCACTACAAAAGACGTATTCTTTACATTCAATTTCAGCGTATACGTCGCGAGTGCCATATGACAGGGCCTGTCTCTCGATGTCGATTTCTATTTGGTGTCTCTTAAGTGTCGGTCTGCAGTAGGCCGCTGCTGGCCGAGCGACGTGCAGTCGCCTTACATGAAGCCCCATGGGCAACGCTAGTGCCACTGTCGACAACAGCATACTGCAGCCAGAGAGAGGAGCCGAAAGGCGCATTTCGCAGTCGAGCCACGCAATCCAACAAACTGTGCACTAGGTCAAGATTGTGCAGACCGCAAACGTTTGGTGGCACGACGCTCGTCGTCGATCGTAAGGGCGAAACAGTCAAGAGATGTGGAAAACGGCCATGTGGACACCCCCAGCAGCAGCTGTGTGCCAAATCCGATATCTGGTCGAGGGCTGCAAGATTCAGCATGATGAAGTGACAATTCCGGGAGAGCTCAAAAACGCAAAGCTGCCGCCTTCTTAGCTCAGTGGTAGAGCACTGGTCTCGTAAAACAGGGGTCGTGAGTTCGAACCTCACAGAAGTCATTCATTTTTTTAACCTTCCCGCAAGGAGCGGAGCTATCTCGAGCAGCATCTAACACATGGCAGTACACTGAATGAAAGGGATGTTCTACAACCTATAACAAGTATCATGCTGGCCTCAGAGGTTTTCTGATTGCATAGGCAGAACAGTGGTTTGTATGCATTTTGTAGTATGATGTCATGCTTGGCGATGTCATTCGTGTACGAGCCTCGCTACAGTGTGCATGCATTTTATCCATGTGAAGAGGCGTAAGCAGGTGCTACCATTCTGCGAGATTCCTGCAGAAGGCATACGAATTGCGTTGAGATGCAGAGCACAAGTCAAGGCCTCCGTGGCGCAATCGGCTAGCGCGTTCGGCTGTTAACCGAAAGGTTGGTGGTTCGAGCCCACCCGGGGGCGAAATCTTTTTAACCGTCACCGAGGTGAGGACATACGTCAACTTTGTTAGAGATACACAGCTAGTGTGACAACTTGGCTGTGTTTGAGTGATGCCACAGAGCCTTATACACATTCAGCCAAGTGACACTGTAGGTAAAAACATGGCCCTACACAGACGTTCTACTGTTTTCCTATTTCTTCGTCATGTGTGACACTGCAGTAGAGCGACGCCCACTACAAAAGACGTATTCTTTACATTCAATTTCAGCGTATACGTCGCGAGTGCCATATGACAGGGCCTGTCTCTCGATGTCGATTTCTATTTGGTGTCTCTTAAGTGTCGGTCTGCAGTAGGCCGCTGCTGGCCGAGCGACGTGCAGTCGCCTTACATGAAGCCCCATGGGCAACGCTAGTGCCACTGTCGACAACAGCATACTGCAGCCAGAGAGAGGAGCCGAAAGGCGCATTTCGCAGTCGAGCCACGCAATCCAACAAACTGTGCACTAGGTCAAGATTGTGCAGACCGCAAACGTTTGGTGGCACGACGCTCGTCGTCGATCGTAAGGGCGAAACAGTCAAGAGATGTGGAAAACGGCCATGTGGACACCCCCAGCAGCAGCTGTGTGCCAAATCCGATATCTGGTCGAGGGCTGCAAGATTCAGCATGATGAAGTGACAATTCGGGGAGAGCTCACAAACGCAAAGCTGCCGCCTTCTTAGCTCAGTGGTAGAGCACTGGTCTCGTAAACCAGGGGTCGTGAGTTCGAACCTCACAGAAGGCGTTCATTTTTTTAACCTTCCCGCAAGGAGCGGAGCTATCTCGAGCAGCATCTAACACATGGCAGTACACTGAATGAAAGGGATGTTCTACAACCTATAACAAGTATCATGCTGGCCTCAGAGGTTTTCTGATTGCATAGGCAGAACAGTGGTTTGTATGCATTTTGTAGTATGATGTCATGCTTGGCGATGTCATTCGTGTACGAGCCTCGCTACAGTGTGCATGCATTTTATCCATGTGAAGAGGCGTAAGCAGGTGCTACCATTCTGCGAGATTCCTGCAGAAGGCATACGAATTGCGTTGAGATGCAGAGCACAAGTCAAGGCCTCCGTGGCGCAATCGGCTAGCGCGTTCGGCTGTTAACCGAAAGGTTGGTGGTTCGAGCCCACCCGGGGGCGAAATCGTTTTAACCGTCACCGAGGTGAGGACATACGTCAACTTTGTTAGAGATACACAGCTAGTGTGACAACTTGGCTGTGTTTGAGTGATGCCACAGAGCCTTATACACATTCAGCCAAGTGACACTGTAGGTAAAAACATGGCCCTACACAGACGTTCTACTGTTTTCCTATTTCTTCGTCATGTGTGACACTGCAGTAGAGCGACGCCCACTACAAAAGACGTATTCTTTACATTCAATTTCAGCGTATACGTCGCGAGTGCCATATGACAGGGCCTGTCTCTCGATGTCGATTTCTATTTGGTGTCTCTTAAGTGTCGGTCTGCAGTAGGCCGCTGCTGGCCGAGCGACGTGCAGTCGCCTTACATGAAGCCCCATGGGCAACGCTAGTGCCACTGTCGACAACAGCATACTGCAGCCAGAGAGAGGAGCCGAAAGGCGCATTTCGCAGTCGAGCCACGCAATCCAACAAACTGTGCACTAGGTCAAGATTGTGCAGACCGCAAACGTTTGGTGGCACGACGCTCGTCGTCGATCGTAAGGGCGAAACAGTCAAGAGATGTGGAAAACGGCCATGTGGACACCCCCAGCAGCAGCTGTGTGCCAAATCCGATATCTGGTCGAGGGCTGCAAGATTCAGCATGATGAAGTGACAATTCCGGGAGAGCTCAAAAACGCAAAGCTGCCGCCTGCTTAGCTCAGTGGTAGAGCACTGGTCTCGTAAAACAGGGGTCGTGAGTTCGAACCTCACAGAAGTCATTCATTTTTTTAACCTTCCCGCAAGGAGCGGAGCTATCTCGAGCAGCATCTAACACATGGCAGTACACTGAATGAAAGGGATGTTCTACAACCTATAACAAGTATCATGCTGGCCTCAGAGGTTTTCTGATTGCATAGGCAGAACAGTGGTTTGTATGCATTTTGTAGTATGATGTCATGCTTGGCGATGTCATTCGTGTACGAGCCTCGCTACAGTGTGCATGCATTTTATCCATGTGAAGAGGCGTAAGCAGGTGCTACCATTCTGCGAGATTCCTGCAGAAGGCATACGAATTGCGTTGAGATGCAGAGCACAAGTCAAGGCCTCCGTGGCGCAATCGGCTAGCGCGTTCGGCTGTTAACCGAAAGGTTGGTGGTTCGAGCCCACCCGGGGGCGAAATCGTTTTAACCGTCACCGAGGTGAGGACATACGTCAACTTTGTTAGAGATACACAGCTAGTGTGACAACTTGGCTGTGTTTGAGTGATGCCACAGAGCCTTATACACATTCAGCCAAGTGACACTGTAGGTAAAAACATGGCCCTACACAGACGTTCTACTGTTTTCCTATTTCTTCGTCATGTGTGACACTGCAGTAGAGCGACGCCCACTACAAAAGACGTATTCTTTACATTCAATTTCAGCGTATACGTCGCGAGTGCCATATGACAGGGCCTGTCTCTCGATGTCGATTTCTATTTGGTGTCTCTTAAGTGTCGGTCTGCAGTAGGCCGCTGCTGGCCGAGCGACGTGCAGTCGCCTTACATGAAGCCCCATGGGCAACGCTAGTGCCACTGTCGACAACAGCATACTGCAGCCAGAGAGAGGAGCCGAAAGGCGCATTTCGCAGTCGAGCCACGCAATCCAACAAACTGTGCACTAGGTCAAGATTGTGCAGACCGCAAACGTTTGGTGGCACGACGCTCGTCGTCGATCGTAAGGGCGAAACAGTCAAGAGATGTGGAAAACGGCCATGTGGACACCCCCAGCAGCAGCTGTGTGCCAAATCCGATATCTGGTCGAGGGCTGCAAGATTCAGCATGATGAAGTGACAATTCCGGGAGAGCTCAAAAACGCAAAGCTGCCGCCTGCTTAGCTCAGTGGTAGAGCACTGGTCTCGTAAAACAGGGGTCGTGAGTTCGAACCTCACAGAAGTCATTCATTTTTTTAACCTTCCCGCAAGGAGCGGAGCTATCTCGAGCAGCATCTAACACATGGCAGTACACTGAATGAAAGGGATGTTCTACAACCTATAACAAGTATCATGCTGGCCTCAGAGGTTTTCTGATTGCATAGGCAGAACAGTGGTTTGTATGCATTTTGTAGTATGATGTCATGCTTGGCGATGTCATTCGTGTACGAGCCTCGCTAC